>NW_025961325.1:0-112500 GCF_023159225.1 Perognathus longimembris pacificus | reverse complement strand
ACCATAGGAAGAATGTCCCCCCAAAATCTTAGTTTCAGCAGATCCAAAGTGGCCTTCCAGCAGGAATCAGCTGCATGTGATGGAGTCCCATCTGCTTTTACTACAGTGGGGATGCTCAGGATAAAGATATAGATTCTTCTGGATGACAGTTAGGCTATCCTTGACCTCAAACCAAATGGGATGCACAGAGGACGTGGTGGCAGCAGGCAGCAATGGCTCCCAGTGGCTCCAATAGAATGTCACACCTCCTGCTGGGCTGCCTGCAACTTTCTGGAACTTATTAAGGGCCAACATTACATCTGACAAACTTGTAGAAATCATCTGTCCTTCTCTGTGGGCCTGCTGGAAACTGTTACAAAAAACCTATAAACAAACTGGAATGGTAATTAAACACTCATTTTGGTAGCCATAATTTTCCTTTTCTCACTTTGGAACAATCATTTAGGACAACTTCACTTCCAAATTTCTTATCTAGAAATGCATTCTTGATTTCCAAAGCCTTTTACTAACCTCTGCTCTAACACATACACATTGGCTTTTATCAGCATTGCAAAAACTCTGAAGCTTATAGGCATTCTGAAACCAGGTACCGCTCTTTGCCTCCGGGATGCCTTTTTTAATTTTTCTTTTTTAATTTCTTTTTCTAATTTTTTTAATTTTTTAATTTTTATCAAACTGATGTACAGAAAGGTTACAGTTTCATACATTAGGCATTGGATACATTTCTTGTACTGTTTGTTACCTGTTTTAAAAGAGCCTTTTTGTTTTTCCTTCAGTCCCAGTTACTGCATGTGAAGTGCCAGACTTTGAAGTCAGACCCCACTTTACCACGCAAACCCCACTTTACCATGTGAACCTGAGATAAGCAGGCCCTGTGAGCAGACCCAGGACAAGCCCATTAGTGCCCAGTCGGTCTTGAACTCGCTGGAAATGCTTAACTCTAACTGCCCCCAGAATGCCACGAGCCCTGAGCCAATCAGATTTGTACCCGTAATCTTGCTTGCTTAAACACCTGATTGCTGGCTGTAACTTTGTTTTTTGCCTTTATAAGCCCTGTGTAATCGTAGCTTGGGGCTTCCTCCTAACCTCCGCTGTGTCAGTGGGTAGTGTGAGGCCTGAGTTGCAGTTTGCTTAAATAAAGCCTTGCTTTGCTTTTGCATTTCGGAATGTCTGAGTCTCGGTGGTCTTCTGGGTGTTGGTTTTGTAAGTTGGTACAACACATGAAGACCTTTGAACTACAGCTCCAGAGGTTTCTTTTCTTCACCTAGGCATCTTCCATCTTCCCCAAAAAATGTGGGTAAGGACTCTTCCTGGCACATGCACCAAATGTAATGGGGTCCTCCCAAGGGAGGGGACCACAACATGGAGGTCAGATCTGGCCAGCACCCTAATGGGACCTTTTGTTGTCAGTGTGGGTAGAATATGATTTTCTAATCCATGCAAAGTTGAAACAAACAAGTAAGTGGATATGCTAAGAAGTTCCTCATGCTCCCTTATTTAGCAATGTCCCCTAAGTGATATTTGCATTTCAAAAGGGGTGTCAGGCCTTTTATCTCCCGTGTGGCCCCTTTCACCCTCATGCACCAGCTGCCTGACCAGCAGGTAGCAAGGGCAGGGCAAGGGCCACATGAAAGCCTTGGACCAGTGTGTGAACGCTAAAACGCCCCTCTCCCCTTTACGCGCTAAGAACAAAGGACACGGGATGCGAGGGCTTCTCAGGGAAAACTCCTTGGAATTCCGTTTAATAACAGGAAGGGCAAATACATTTATAGCAGTAATGATGGTGGGAAGGGGAATGACTTGGAGCGTCTAGCTAGGCATTAGTGATTGGCTAATAAGCTGTCCATCCAAGAGAGACACCCTAGGACCCCCTCCAAGGTTAATGTCACGTCCCATAGGACCCCATTCCCCCTGAGCTTGGCTGGCACCATTGTGGCACATGTGCTCACAGACGGAGGGCGGGGCTGGTTTGGCTACCTCTTCCCATTCCGGACCCGGAAGGGTGTAGGAATGGCTAACAGTCATACAGCCCCAGGGCGGGAGGAGAGGCAGCCCTCTCCCCCTCAATGACAAGCTGATGCCCAACAAAGGGGCAGTTGTTTTTTTTATCCAGAATAATCTGAGGCATTATCAAGGAAATACTCAAGGTCATAGGGGATTCTCTGTGTTCCATTTTATACTTTATATCAACTTTTGTTTAAATAGCATTTCCATGGGTCAAAGAAAAATTATATGGACTTGAAAAAGGGTGGAGCCATTTTACAGCTTTGGCTACTTGTTTTCCTTATAAATACACATGACTTTAGCCATGTTTTTGGAGGAGAACCCATATTCCATTTGAAATCTTAGATATGCACTCCACGAAGGAGGCAAATCAGGTTGAGAATGTATTTCAAAATGACACTGTGAAAGCAAGCAGGGACTAGATCTTGTTTTACAGGGCAGGTAATATATTTCAATGCTTACTCTGAAGACCGTGAGAAGATAGTAAAGGATATGAGTAAGTATTGACTAGATGTGCATGCAGATTCAGAATGAGCTCAACACATCACCTCATACCCACATTTTGCCTCCCTATAAACTTTGTGAGTAGTTCAGCCTCCCTGTCTCAGTTTCTCATTAATAAAAGAGAACAATAATGATTATTCACCCCTTGGTCTGGTTCAAGAATTCAATCTCTTTGTACCTGGGGGGTATTTGGGATTATGTTTGTTATTTAGTAAAGGCTTGGAAAATTATCTCCATTTATACTTACCTGGTCCTTAAGAATATCTAATATTAGCATCAGTGACACTCACTAGAAACTGTGTTGGAAATGAACTTTACAACTTGTAGGGTGAGAAGTCAAAGGAATGGGAAAAAATGAGGGAGGAGGTAATGTTGTTCAAAAACAAATGTCCTTATTACCTTACTTATGCAACTGTAACTTCTCTGTATATCACCTGTACAATAAAATTAAATTTAAAAGTAAAGAACATCCAACATTATGTCTGCAATTGAGTTCTGATCTTCCCTCCCAGATTCACTTATTGTTTCAACTATTTTCATTTTAAAAAAAAGGCATGTACTATGCATAGGACTAGAGCCCCAAACAACCACATTATTAATTTGCAGGTGAACCATTCTGCACACTCATAATCAGGCGGCCAGAAGGAAAATCAACTGCCTTGACCTTCATATCAAGCAGAGGGGAGAAAAACATCACAAGGAGCATGGCCAGAGATACAGAGGGAACATTCCATAAAGATGAAGGGTCAGTTCATTAACTAGACTTAAAAATCCTAAATTATTAGGTACACCACTGTACAGTTTTAAAATCTAGGAAACAAATTTGACAGAACTGAAAAAGAAGAGACAAATGTGTAATCATACTTCAAAATGTTAACCCTCGTCTTTCAATGATAAAGTTGAAGGGGGGGGGGGTTTGACCTGCAAGAATATAGAAGAGATGAGCTCTATCAACTAATTTAACCTGCTGGGAAGATGGCCTAGTGGCAAGAGTGTGTGCCTCAAGTAATTTGACCTAACTGACATTAATCAAATGCAAAGCAAAAAATTTCAGGTATACTCTTGTGTGCCTGTGAACCCGTCTCAAAAATAAACTATATGTGATTCTATAAAAATCTCAAAAAGTTTAACACATTAAAATCATACAGAATGTATAATTTAACTGCAATCAGTTAAACTAGATACCAAGAAGACATTTATAAAAGCTCTACATTTGAAAAAAAAAAACTAAAAAACTTATATAACCTATGAGTCAAATTAGAATGTATTTAAGTCAGATGGTATGGAAAATAAAACACATTTGTGAGACACAACTAAAGTATCACTTAGAGGACATTTTACCATTAAAAATGCTGATATGAAAAAAATAAATTCTTACTATGGAATGAAGGCTGGCTCCAAACTTCTGTTCCCCTGCCTTAGTCTCCCATGTGCTGAGATTATAGTCACGCAACACCATGCCTAGATAAGGATGATTTAATATAATGACTTGAGATTAAGAAACTAGACCAAAAAAATGAACAAACTAATGCTAAAATAGGCCATAAGAAAGAAATGATTAACAATCATAAATCAGATTAATAGTATAGTAATCTCAAAATGGAAAGTAGAAAAGTTAGAAATGAACATTTTAGATTTTGAAGTTTTTTTCTGAAAAATAAATGAAATTAGTAAATACTAGTAATACTGATCTTTTAAAAAGAGAAAACTCAAAATGCCAGGAATAAAATAAAGGGCCTACTATAAGAGCTACAAACATTAAATGTATAATAAATTAATATTAAAAACAATTTTATGCTAATAAGTCACCCAGAATTAAAAGTAATACATTTATGAAAGAAACTGAGTTGGTCACTAAAAGTCTCTCACAAAGACAAAGAAGGGTTCACTAGTGAATGAACACTTCAAGAAGATTTTTTTAATTAAAAGAATTTTCCAAATTGCTTTGTGAAAGCATCATAGCAATTATACCCAAAATGACAAATATATTGAAAGAAATGGAAATTAAAGACACATTTAATTTATGAACATAGACTGGAAAATCCTTAGCAAAATTTAAAATAAATCCATCTGTATATGAAAATGACCATCTTTCATGTGCCATGGATTTTAACCTAAAAATCATTGGACTGACTGAAACAAATCAATATACTTTATCAAATTAACAGAACAAAGGAGTCATTTCATACATGCATAAAAGTATTTTACACAATTCAATATATATTTGTTATTACAAATCTTAGCAAACAGGGAAACACTAAATGTTCTCATTCTAAAACACATCTACAGCAATGGTGTTTATACAATATTATTAATATAATTAGTGCTCTGCTAAATGATACATTCAAACATTGTTGCAATAGTCAAATTTAACATTATCATTATGTGAATGTGAAGCCATGCATAATCCCCACCCAGTGGTTCATGGCCATTTTGCATACGGCTCCATTGTGCAAGAACAGGAGTGGCATGGGAAAAAGGATTGCTATCCACAAAAAGGAGCCACCTTTTCACTTAATTACTAACATCCTCCTCCACTCAGGTTATCTTTTGGTATTGTGTCCACTCAGCAAGGTCTACTACCTACCACATTCCCAATTTCCTTGTGACCAATTTTCCAGTCATGTCTCTTCTGAGTCCCTAACCAGCTAGCCAAACAATTCACTCAAGAGCCCATACATCTATAAAGTCACTCAACTGGCCACTTCTCCTTGCAATCCAACCACCAGAGACAGTGCTCAATGTTCTGCGCACCTAGAGAATTTCCCTTTACCAGCGTCCTTTCAAGGTCATCCTAGTACAGTCAAAGAGCTATAACTATCTTCTCTTTCATGGTGCCTGAATATCCCACAGAAGGTTTTGTAAAGCAGGCCCCAGTTTCTTCTTCTGTCAGCTGATCACAGGAAAATTACTATAAAGCCACAGGTACGGAATGAGAAGAATAAGAGTGCGACAGGACTTGAGACCATAGACATTTGGGCTATTTCTGATAACTTACTTATTCCTTTCTTTACTACTGGGAAGCGCATATATTCTCATCTGAATATTTGAGAGGTATTGAATTTTTGCAATCTATTTTGAGATTCTATCATTTTAGATTTTCAGAGGAATAGGAGTAGAAACAATTGTCAAGAATAAAGATTAACAGAGTTTTGGTCCCACATCTATTATTATTTTTCCAATTTCACCAACACCTCATTTTTTTCAGACTAGTGTTCAATTGAAATCCTGTTAATGCTCATGAGGCTTGTGTGGCAAAATAGCAAAATGTCTAAGAATTACAAAGACCTAAGTTTGATATTTGCCAATACCATTGCTTGGCAATTAAATCTCTAGGCTTCCTGTAATTTTGGGTCTTATGCATAAACTCTTAATCTACCTTCTGAGAGTACAGAGCAGATGTTGAGTGTTCTCACCAAAAAAATGATAATAATGTGCGATCTGTATGTTAGCTAGATTTAACCACTCTATATGTGAAATATGTCGTACTTGATAAGTATGTATCATTTTACCTGTAGATTTTTATGAATAAACTCACGGGTTCTCACCTGCCACTTAGCAGATAGTTAAGGCCTTTATGTCTTGCACTCATGACTGTTCTGTGGCAGACCACCTTCTTGGACAGAGCCTTCAATCATTCTAAAGAGGCCAGGAAAGCAAGACTGGGGAATGGATATTTGAATGCCTAGGCCAGCCCCAAGCCTCTGGTACAGAGAAGAACACTCAAAGTAAAACATCATGGAAGGATCCAAAACAGATTCCCATATACACAGTCTAGTTCAGCCCCATATAGTTTGCCCAAGGGCAAACACACCCAATCAAGCCCCTCTTTTCTCCAGGATGGCTCTAAGCCTGACCTCTTAGTACATCCAAGTAAAATCTTCAAACAACTGGCTATCCAATAGTGCTATCCACCTTCTTCCAGTGATAGGAATATCTGGAAACAGCATATATATCCGAGAATGGCATTAGAGGGGCTGCTTCCCACTAAAGTCATATATCTGAGGACAGCTGACTTCCACAATGCCATCGTTTTTACAGTGCTGTGAAAAACACACCAAATCCCCTCACCCTCCCAAGATTTTTATTAAAAATGGAAGGAATACTACCTATGAGATACTGAACGGGCTCTAAGAAAATGAATTCAATCAGGGAAAAGTCTTATATAGGTAATGTTTACATTTTAACAAGAGCTTAGGATTTTTGTTATTTTCCTTTAGGAATTTAATGTATTTTATTTAAATATATAGAAAATTGTTTTGGATGGCTCAAGGTGGTATTTATCCTGTGGTTTGTTTTTTTTTTTTTTAATTTTTGTAGTTTTTTATTCTTTTATTATTAAAAAGGTGAGGTACAGAGAGATTACAATAACATGTCAGGTAATGAGTACATTTCTCTTTAGACAATGTCACCCCTTCCCCAGGCTCTCTCCCAATGTTTTCTTCCATTTCTCACACAAGAGTTATATAGTTAATTTTCAATATATTGTCTAGTGAGCATGTCTCTGTTTCTTTCATGGTTCTGAGCACCACAGTTATTGATAGCATGTCTGAACCTCTCTCTACAACACCACAGTAATCAAGGGGATCTTTCTAAAACATGGTGCATCACTTTTCTAGCTAAACTTTCCAATGTATTCTTAGAATATTTGAAATTAAATCTAATCTCTTTACTATGGTTAATAAAACTACACACAACTTCTTTTCTGACTCTATATCAGTTTTTTTTTAGGCTAGATAAAGTGTGAAATACCCTACACACACACACACACACACACACACACACACACACACACAACTCCTTCAGTTCATACACAAAAGTTTTAGAAGTTTGGCTGAAAGAGAAAACAAAGCTGAGGACTTATTAAGATTAACAAACTCTCCCAAGAGCACCTACCTAGTAAGGCTTGCAGCGGCTTCACACCCAGTTTTCAACAATAACTAGCACTTACTACATATCTTGTGCTAGACAATGAACTAATGTCTTTATATAAAGGTGTCCACTTAATAGGATATATGACACATGATGCAATTATTATTCTCAAATGGAGAAAGAAACTGGGACTCAAAGAAGTAACTGGATTAGGTCAAAGAAGTAGGAAATGGTAAGGCTAGAGTTTAAATAAACCCAGGACAGTCCCACTTCATGCTGCTAAACCTAAGCATTTCTTCCTTCACATCCTCCTGCTCTTCCTCTTCTTATGCCTATCCTGGAGCTCAAGCTCAAAGCCTGACAACTGTCCCTGGGCTTATTTTGAAGAGCTTAGGTTTTTTTTTTGTCCAGTCCTGGGGCTTGGACTCAGGGCCTGAGCACTGTCCTGGCTTCTTTTTGCTCAAGGCTAGCACTCTGCCACTTGAGCCACAGCGCCACTTCTGGCCATTTTCTGTATATGTGGTGCTGGGGAATTGAACCCAGGGCCTCATGAATACGAGGCAGGCACTCTAGCCACTAGGCCATATCCCCAGCCCCTAGGTGTGTTTTTTGTTTTTTTAACACATTTTTTTTTTTTTTGGCCAGTCCTGGGCTTTGGACTCCGGGCCTGAGCACTGTCCCTGGCTTCTTCCCGCTCAAGGCTAGCACTCCGCCACTTGAGCCACAGCGCCGCTTCTGGCCATTTTCTGTTTATGTGGTGCTGGGGAATCCATCCTAGGGCCTCGTGTATCCGAGGCAGGCACTCTTGCCACTAGGCTATATCCCCAGCCCTTTAACACATTTTTAGCAAGTTTACTTAGGCTCATCTACCCACCCCCCACAAAAAGAAAAAAATTCATATTATTCTGTATGAGTCAGTACTTTGCTGAGATAAATTTTTTCAATAACATCTGTTTCATCAAATAAAATTCCTACTCTCATTGCTACATAAAAGATCAGCCATTGTATCATTCTTAACATCTGTACAAACACAATTTCTAGGTATGGAAGGGGGTTGGCCATTTTTATGTTTCATATATCATGTTCCTACAGCTTGTTTTATGCTGTATTTTGGAGTCCAACTGGAAGATTAAACTTTACCCCTCTGTCTGAAGTAGTTGCACGTACAACCAGTTTCTGATTATAACCCGTTGTGGTTCCTATCTCTTATATTTTTAGAGTATTAACTCATTCCATGTTTGAAACCAAAAGACAATCACTGTGCTATTTATCTATGAAAGGTGATTGTGCACAGTTTAACATCTGGCAAGCAAATGAAAACCATGACTATTTCTGTTAACATAGGAGGAATCCCCATCAGGGAAGTGACTTCAACTGAAGGGAAATTTTTGGATAGGAGGAAGAGGGAAGAAAAGAAAAAGAGCAAATAAAACTTGCCAAGGGACCACTGTGTTGGGAGCCTTTTCTCTAGACTCGGTGCATTGAAAACCTCCATTCTGGAGGTATCATTCACATTCACACTTGAGCCAAACAGTATCTAAGACTATTATTCCACAACTAATATGGTGAAGATGGGAATGGGCCCCAGCTGTCTCCTGCCATGAAATTGTGCAGCTTTCAGAATGAAGCTAATTGGACAGCATATCTACTCTGTAGCATAGTGGAGAGGGAAAGAAATGAGTCCCAGATTTGACAGTGAAGACTGCCAACTTCAGAAAAGAACCACAGAAGGAGGATGGGAAGAGAGGAGAGCTGAGGTGCAACAGTGATCACCAGCACAATGGAGGAAAGATAATTTCAAAGGAAGGGTAGTTGAGAATGGTCAGCATTAGGAAGTTTAATCAATAAAAGAACAGGCCCTCCACCAGCTAATGCAATCACCATTAACCTGAAAAAGCATACAAGTCATCATTAATGCCTTCTCCCTAGTAGCATGGCTCAAATGAATTCCCTTTCCATCCTTCCTGCCCTCAGTCTACCTCAAACTTTTATTCCCCAGTTGAGAAACTTGTAGCCTGGTCTTATGGTTTCTAGTTGGTGCCCTGGATTCACCCAGCTTCCTCTCTTCAAAATAGTTTCATGTGACTCTTCTGTGCAGAGTTCTAAAGGGCGTTCCCTGCCCCCAGCCACAAATCCAGTATTTTTTCACTCTTTCCACTCTCTAGACATCTTTTTACTTTTAAGCTGCTCTCCCGTATGGCACTAGCTAACCCTATGAGCTTTACCTGCTTGACTTGATCAGTGGCTGTGCACTACTTGCTTTCTGAACTTCTTTATTCTATCTATACCTCAATTTATCATCTGCAAACATCGAAATAATTTTTTAAGAATAAACAGTGCTTATCCCCTATAATTAGGGAATAAAACATGCAAAACCTTGAAATAGTGCCTGCCTGCACTATTGAATAAGCACTCAATGAATTTTAGCTATAATTGTATTAACTTCATGATTTTATAATTACCTTTTCAGCTAAATGTCATACAAAAAAACCCACCAACAACAGAACTGTACCATGAACAGTGGTATTCGTACCAGGTAACATTTAGCCTCCACGTTATGCTTTTAGCCAGCTTGCCATGATCCCAGCAAACTGTCCAAGTTCTGCCTCTAAAAGGCTCTCCAGGTATTTGTTCTGACTACTCTGAAGAGCCAGTCATACTCAAATTATTGATACCTTAGTCATTCTAAATCCAATTACTACCCTTTCAGAAGCATTGTCACTAAACTCTTTCTGAGAGCAATAGCCTACCAATTTGGAATTTTTTACTTTTTGTGTAATGCTCATTAATTTATTGCTTGTAATTGTTTTTTTGCCAATCCTGGGGCTTGAATTCAGGGACCTGGGCACTGTCCCTGAGCTTCTTTTGCAGAAGGCTAGCATGCTACCACTTGAGACACAGCACCACTTCTGGCTTTTTCTGTTTATGTGGTACTGAGGAATTGAACCCAGGGCTTCGTGCATGCTATGCAAGCACTCTACCAATAAGCCACATTCCCAGCCCTGATTGCTTGGGTAAATTTTTAAACTACTATATTTTCCTATCACCTTTAAGTCTACAAATAACTTTCAAATCAATCAACTCCTTAGGTTTTATTTCCCTGAGTATGAGTGCCTGCCCTAGGTGGCAGGAACTGCAATTTTGCTTGTCTATGTAACTCTGCCCTGCCCAGGGTACTGCCAGGGAGCAGATTCCTAAACACAGGCGCATGAAGGGCATGCATTGTCCTATGCACGCAGCTTCACCATGACTGAAGAAAGAAACAAACTACTTTTCAAGTAAGAAAAAAGTCGATTAAGGTTTTTAAGGATCTCACATTTCCTCCAAGAAATAACTTTCCAACTTTCTAGGAAATCCATTTTTATTTTAAATGCCTGATGTTGCAAACAGTCATCTCTGTCTTCCAGTACACTTGATACATCTTAATGGCTAGCAAAGTTGGGGGAGGGGGTTGTTGCCATAGTGACCAAGAGAAATGTCTGTAGACAATTTCTGTCACTGAGACAGAAGAGATTTTCCTGTTCATCCCTCTCTACCTAAGGCTAAGTTGATTAATTTCAATTACAGAAGACATTGCTCTGGTTCTGACTCTGCAGGAATGGTACCCGTAATGTCTCACCAACACTTGACAGTGGCTCAGTCTCAGCAACAGTTTGACAAAAGTAGAACCTCACCACTAGGTCACAGACACCAGTAGAGTCACATCAGTAATCAATAACAGTTCAGTCTCACTCAAAGTTTTGTGTGTCTTAGGACTGGAGTTAAGATTGCCACAGAAATGAAATCAATGAGACATATTCATGTGTATAATTGTAAGTGGTTACATTCACATAAACAATTATTTAACATGTACATAGGCCAGTAGTTACTACCTATTTCCATTATCCATCGTTATCTCTGGCATCTTTCACCACTTAATCCCATTATTTCCAAACTTAAAATTTAAAGAGGCGACTTCAGTCTGGTTTGGACAATGACACCATTCACTGGGAGACACAGGAGAAGTAGATCGGTCAGGGGGTGAGGTTAAATTCATCCCTAGCTATTCTGGCCTTACAATGCCCAACTAGACATGTATGCTACTAGCAAAATTCTTCTAAAATGCTATCCCATTAAACCCAGCACAAGGTCGACAAACATCTTATTCATACTAATGGCTTCTGGCTTCTGTGAGTGTGAGGTTCGTATCTCTGATATTAGATAATCCATTTCACTGGATGTAATAGAGACCATTCTTTTGCAGAGGAAAAGGAGTATTTTCCAACTTTGAAATAGTCTTGCTAAAAGGAAAATTTCTAATTTCTAGTTAAGCTAAAGTGTCAGACTAGCAAACTTGTATGCAATAAAAACATTGAACAAGGCCAAAGGCAGAATTAAACATCAAACGACCCCATTTTCTTCAAACACATTGACACTGCTTTCTCTTAGTCTTTTTCAACAATTATATTTTCCTTACATGTTTACTACAATAAATTTAAACCTGAAGCAATAAATGCTTACTCTTGCATGGGATTTTTGTTTTTGTTGGTCCTGGCACTTGAACTCTGGGCATTGTCCCAAGCAACTTTTGCTCAAGGCTGGCATTCTACCACATGTGCCACAGTGCCATTTCCAGATTTTTCTGAGTAGTTTATTGGAGATAAGAGTCTCATAGGCTTTCCTGCCCCAACTGGCTTCAAACTGCAATCCTCAGATCTCAGGCTCCTGAGAAGCTAGGATTACAGGCATTGAGTCCCAGGGCCTACCTTTGCCTATGTTTCTTTGCTGTGCTGTATACATTAAACAACAGGAAGTACTTGTGTTTCTTACTGTCAGCAGAACTATGTTGAAAACTTAGAAATAACTTGAGAATACCAACATTAGGATTCGTCACCATGATGTGGCAAAGGCATGGGATGTTTAGAAATCTACACATGTGATAGACAGGGTCTTCTGAAGAGACAATACCCATATTAAAATTAGGGCTTAGACTGTGTAACCTCCAACATCCTAAAAATATCCCAGAGACTTTTATGTTCTTGGCACTAAAGTTTGTAAGATATGACCAGAGGAGGTTGTCGTAATGATATAGGACTAGTTTCATAAGTACATAGATGCCCTCATACTAATTAATATGATCACCTTAGCTACCATCTAAAAAAGTATTCATTGTCGGGAAAAAAAAAAAACAGAGGCTATTCTCAGCCACAGAAAATGACCAATAATTGTGGATACACATTTCTTTCTGTATAGCTGAACTGCTTGTGATCATCCAATGAAAACCAAACTGCAATTACAGTTATAACCTAGTTATAATTTCAAGCCAGGCTCTGGACCATCTGCCTTTTGGAAGTCCGTTCCAGACTGGTAAGGCCCATGCCTTTGTTAGATTAACTGCGTGGCCCACATCTGAGGTCATCCTAAATCTCATGATGGAGAGGATCAAACTCAAATACTAAACTACAACTTGTTTATTTTGCTGTGAACGTTCATAGGCTTTGGGATTATTGTGTTTGGGGGATGAGAAGGTTAGGGGATTAACAATATTTGAAAAACACAGTCACTTTTTCCAAATATACTATCAGAAAGAAAACTCCATTTGGGTTGGCCTAGCATGCGCATGGCCCCGGGTTTGATTCCCAGTGCTGCAAGAAAAGAAAAAGAAAAAAGCTGGAGAGGGGGTGAAGGGAACAGAAGAGGGGCAAGGGAAAGGAAAGAGGGAGAGAAGGGGGGAAGGGACAAGAGAAGAAGGGGAGAGGACTAGGAAAGGAAGGGAAGGCAGGAGGGGATGGGAAGCCATGGGAGAGAGGAGAAGAAGAGAGAAGAGGGGGAAGATGAAACACAATCCCAATTCATTGATTCCAGCTGTAAGATTGCAGTCCAGACTGATCCAGCTCATTCTGGATTCCTTATTAGGTTTCTGGCTCTGGAGTCCCTCTGCCCAGGGGATGAATCTTAAGATTGCTAGCACTTAAAACTCTCCTAATTATAAAAAGTAAATCACAAAGAGCCTCTCCTATCGTGAGAAGCCATTCAATAAATAGTCCTCAAAGCATTCCCAGAGGCTAGCTGGGCAAACCCCAGTAAGACCTGAGTTCTAGCAAAAGCCATTAGTGACTACAAACAACACAACTTTGCTTTTTTGCTACCGACCCTTGTCTCTGAGACTCAGCCTGTCATCAACAGTGTCAACTTCATTGGATGGGCATGTGTCCACAACAACTGAGTTGAGGTCACAATTGTCTTGCTCTGTCCTGCAAACAGATGTCTGGGTGACAAGTCTTAGTCACACATGGCAAACAGAGGTTCCAGCCAAATCAGGTGGGAAGTGCCATATCTTCTTTCTAAGCCTTTTTGGCCAGCCAGTTAATTCCCTAAGATAATACTGCATCAACTGGTTTTCTCCAGAATGTTTACTTTCAACACAAAGCCTGCGTTTCGGTGATGTCTTTTTATTGGACAAACAGAACTGAGTATATTTCTGTAACTCACCAAAAACCCCCTTTGGTTCTGTGTGTAGGAATGTGCCCCTTCAAAGAGTTCCATCCCAAGGAACCAGGTAAATCTGATGCAATTTGGAGCTCTAGTGGTGGCAAGAAGGAAAGCAGCTGATAGAGCCAACAACAACCACCAAAAAACAAACAACAACAACAAAAAAAACCCAAGGGAATTGCTGTTTATTATTCATTTATCACATTAAGATGGAAAAAAAAAGTCTACAATAATCATCCCAGAGAATATACAGCAAACTCTTAAGGATAATTAGACACCAGGGCTTCACACCATTCAGACCATTTTCATCATGAACACTGAAATTATTTAATAAAATTGAAGATGACTTTTCAATCCGGGACACTAAGAACTTCATATATCCCGTTGCCTGTATTTTTCATGATGATTAGCTCATTTGTTTTCCCCTCACAGACACTGGTATGCTGCTTAAAATAATATTTGGGCCTTTACTCGCCATCTGTCTATGGGAGACATGTTGATTTTATTAAAGCAAGTTGGGTCTGCATTCTTTCTCTGTTACTGTTACAGGTAGACCTGACAGGCACAGGACCTTTTGTTTGCAAATGCTCTCCTCTAGAGGAACCTACTTAAGTAAGTTTCATTTTTTACCTGCTGGACAGTTGCGCTCAGAAGGTGTTTCCCTTGTGATTCTTAGTTTAGCCATGTGTTCGTAGGATTTCTGTAGGAAAAGAAGATATATTAAGAGCTAGCAGTAGTATTCCAGTTCTGTGAGTTCTTCAGGAACTCTTCCTCTGTGGCTGTTAATAATGTTTGATAGCCTGCACAAACAGCATTTATGTAAGTGCATGGATCGTAGGCAATGCTAACAGTACTCAAGACATAATTTTGTTTTTAATTTAAAAAGCAAATTACCATTGACATAGATTGATAGATTTGGGTAACACCTTTCTTCATTATTCAACTATCACCACCCTCTCCCTGCACAGCCAAGGCAAAACCCTGGCACTAACAATGCAGCTCATGGCAATGTGTGTCCTATCAATAACAGCCAATGTTGTAGACATGCTTTATTACATTTGGGCTACAACTACTACATCTCTCCACTGGCAGACAAACTACCCTCTCCCTACTGGAATCTAAGTCATCTTTAAAGGAATCCCTTTCAATTCTCCATTCATCATCTAAGTACAACCTCTGTTAACTCTCCCCCTCCACAAAACAAAGGAAAACTTTTTTCCCAATTTTTAAAACATTTAAGATGAAAAGAATTCTGAGTTAAATGAATTTTTAAATCTATAGGTTTATTTCTCTTTTAAGAGTGCTTACCATTCTCTAGTGATAAGGCCTAACCTTATCAAATGAAAAACAGATGTGAGCATTACAATGAATATTCTCCATACGACTGAGAATGCTGTCAGCCCAGACTCCACAAAACTAAACAGCCAGGCAAAGCCCCTGATGCCATTGCAGCATGCAATCCTTAAGGAAGACAGAGGGAAGATCCTACACACAGACTTGGAGAGAAACCAAGGAAGGGACTTGAATAAATAGATACCACAGAGGCTCACACATCCCAAATCAACTGTATAACCGGTAAGGTTGGTGGCGGATCCTGCAGACTGACCGCACCTGTGCAAAATTCTATCCACATGCAACTCCCCCTCGCGCAAGGCCCAGCCTCACACACCTGAGCCAGGAGTCACTCCACGCAAATAGTATGGCCTTCAGCTGATCCGCCTTCTCGGGCAGCAGGGGAATGGAGGGCGCCCCTTTAGCAGATTCCAGGGTGAGGATCCTCGCCTGAAGTTCGTTGGTTTTCACCCCAAGTTACAGACAAGAAATCCCGGCCACCCCAGAGAGGAGGGTCGCCAGGGTGGTGCAAGGGGGCATGGCGCAGGTGCAATGCTGCCTGGAGGGGCCGGGCTCTTCGGATCCAGCCTCTCGCCCTGCTCCCTTCCCCGTGGGTTTCTTCACCAGCATGGTGGGGGGGGGGTCCTCTGGCCACCTTCTACCTCCTGCCAAGACAACTGGCCAGAGGAGAAGGGACAAGTCCTCCAAAGTTCAGTCCTGGCGGCTGCACAAGTAGTTGGCAGAGTAGGTGCCAGGCAGGCGCGGTGAGGGATCTGTATGGGGCTCAGCATGGGGACCCGCAGGCAAGGACCATCCTCAGCCTGTGCCTCTCCTCCCAGCTGGGAGCAAAACAAACAAAAATAAATAATGCTCTCCTCTGCACTCCTCTGAGCTCCTCTGCACTCCTCTGCTCTCCTCTGCTCTCCTTCGCTCTCCTCCTCTGTTCTCCTCCTCCCCTGTTCTGCTCCTCCTCTGTTCTCCTCCTCCTCTTATCTCCTCTTCCTCCTCAATTGGATGATAAATTTTGCTTCAGGTGTAATAGGGAGATAGAAGCTTAAAGTTAGAAGAGGAAAATGGGTTTCAGATGTACTCTAAGTGCATCAAGTAATGAAAATGAGTACTTCATTTGTGGCTCTGCAGCAATCTAACATGTCCTCGGACCCTGTTCATGCCAATAAGATAAAGGAGAGTTGTGTGACAGATCTCTGGTCTTGCAGGCTTTAGGTTGTAACAGAAAGGAGAACTAGATGGTTCTGAATGTTTATTCAAGGTCCATCCACCCACTTCCTCACTTTCAGCCCTCCCACTATGTTCCTAAGCTTCAAGGAAATAAGTTTTTCTGTTCTCTCACCTGATCCACTCCATTTCCCCCATGCATGGTCCAGTGCCACGTGCTAGCAAGATCAACAGGGAGCAAGGTGTGGGTACTGTTCATTGGGAGCTGCAGGCTTGCTGTGTTGGCTGGTCCCTCTGGAAGGAATTCTGGTTTAGTATGGAGACTTTCTGTCACTGTCCTTTCAGAGCTGTTGGAAATTCATTTCCCATCTCCTCCCCAGTTCATCCATACTCCTTGTAAATGAACTCGGTTATAAGTCACTCAACCCCTGTCTCCACCTCCAGATGCTCTGATGTGGGCTGCTTCTCCACAGCCTGGCTCTTGCTATAGAGGATGTCTAGCCTGTGGTAGAAAATGTATACTCACTGACCAGAGTAACACATACAAGGGCTTTTGTTTTCATGGAAGATCTCCTTGGTAGCTCTCACTTTAGCATGAATTGGATGGAGGGCCAATTCAATCTAAGCTGAAACAAAGGGTAGAGTGTGGAGTCACTCACATGAGTCAAAATTAGTTTCAAGAAAATGGAAACAAGGATTCTGTATTTTCTCCTGTTTTTATTTGTTTTCTTTCTTTTTTGTTGTGTATGTTTGTTTATAGGTCTTTGGGAGGCTAAAGGAAGGCACAGAAATGGAGGGATAGAGGGTGAACAAATGCAGCAATGGTACTCAGTGGACACTTTTTGAAAATGAACTATACAACTTATGGGTAGGATTGGAGGGAAAAACCGGGAGAGAGGGAGGGAAGGGGTGACATTGTCCAAAAGAAATGTACTCTTTGCCTGACTTAACTGCAACCCCTATGCACATCACATTGATAATAAAAAAATTTTAAGGTTAAAAGATACCTGAGAATCTGGTGGGTGTGATTGCCTCCTCTAAGTGTAAAGCTACTGAAGAGCTGAGCTTGGCTTCCTGCCTGCCCTCATTGAAGGACTGGTTAGGAAACTCCTAACCTGTATAAATCTACCTAAAAGCATTAATCTCTGAGTTCGAAATTACTTAGAGGAAATAATAGGTGACTTTTTGGAAAACTCAGTCTATAGTATCCAAAGGAAGTGATTTCACTGTGGTATTTCTATACATTCCTCAAGCATCTGAAATTCTGATTCTATTCTGAATTCCCCTTTGTAACCTGAGTACAATTCATTTATGACCTTTTTCCCCTTAATGTGCCAAATTTATCATGTTCTCCCTCTCACCCTGCATTTTCTACTGCCTCCTGCTGGCTTCCAGTCCTCTTTCAGATTTGTAGATTTTGCAAAAGAGAAACTATTTGTCTGATTTCACTTTAGTGTTATCTACTTTTTGGAAATGTTCCCTAGTCCTGACAGAAGTGGTTACTACATCCTTCCTGGGGCTTCTCAGTAAACTTTTCAGTTGAGCAGCCCACTGTGGAATTGGCTCAGGGAAACATGTGCAGCTCCAACACCTGCAGAAAGTGCTACACAGGCTTGTAACTCCTTGAGGGTTAAGGAGCCGCCCAGGTAAGCTCCTTTTGAGTATGAGTGCACTTAGTGTAGTGAATCTACTTCTAAGAACATACTGCTGGCAATATCAAGACTGTCACACAGTGAAGGAAGCACAGCCTATTGAAGTTACTCACCTCTCTTTAACTTATCACTCCCTAGGCAGCTAAGTATTATCTGAAGATGGACACTGTGCATGATTTAGCAAAGAGCTAACCTGCTGGAGCTGACGTATCTTACTTAATAGGCTTTTGAGATCTAAGCCTGTATTCTATACTGTTCATTCAAAACCTCTTCTACTACTACCAGGGGTATTTTGTTCCTGTCCCTACTCAATTCCTTTTGGACATTGAGCTCACATGTGTGGGAGGTTGCAACAGCTTTTCCTATAGTCCCATGCATTGTGAAAGACTGCATGCTAGTGTACCAAATCCAGGTACTAGCGTCCTTCTTTTGCCCAACTCTGCTGGTATTTATGCTTCATCCCAAAGACGGTCAGAGTCTTCTGCCCTCAGGCCATTTGAGTACATTTTTGGTTAGGTACTGGCTATGTGTTCTTGGTCCTCTTTACATTAGAGGCCTGGGATGGGTTCAAAAGCCATTAGGTACAATCAGGATTCGGGCTTGGGTCTTCCACCTTCATAGCCCAAGCCACTTACAACCCTTGGGTGTGTTAGTAGAATAGTAATTACCTTCCACTGAGTGGAAGCCAGAGGGGCTTTTCCTAACCAAATACAAGGATGGGCTCAGAAGTCCCCCAATTGAAAAGCTTTGTTTTGACAAATATTCAAATAATCTCTGTTTTATATTCTCTTCCATAATCAAGCCAAAGACATTTATCATGTGCTGTCCTACTTTGTGTGGCCAGTGTGATCTCAGCTATGGACACACTGGGTTCTGGCCTATGTGTCCATGGGGTGGACTCTTGGCTCTCTGGTGACCTGTGTTGCAGGAGTCTCTGGTCTGATGGTCATGCTAGAGTCCATTACTGAAGACAGTCTCCAGTCAATGGGATGTCTACCTTTCAGGCTCCTTGTATAACCCTCTGGTCTTTGCTCATTGCTCTCATCAGCCCTTGGCTCTCTTGCCTAGCCCTGGTGCTTGAAGATCCTCTACTCCATACCTCATGTAATTAGGCTTAAATCTTTAGTAGAACTAGATCCAGTTCTTATTCCCAAGTACTAGAGGGAATTATGAGGTTTCAGGGAGAAGATTCTGAAACATCTAAGAATCCCTTAGTCTCTGCCAGCACCTGTCAGCATAGAACGCTGCCCTGGGCTCCTTAAAGCCATTAGGGCTGCTTCAGACATTCTGTTTTTTGCCCTCTCCATAGTCTGTATCTGTGAATGTGGATAGAGGCCTAGCAACTTGCCAAAGCAGAGCATGTAGAGATTGGCAGTGTGTCTCATTGTTCCCATGGAGAAGGAGGCCAAGTAGCTGAACACTTTATTTCTTTTTTTTTTCATTTCCTCCTGCGAAATTGGGTGGAGTGAACTGGCCTCTAGGTAGGTCTAGCATGAAAAGACCTCACAAACATCTAGGATTGTGGAGTCAAGAAGTGTTAAGAGACAGGGAAGTCTTTCAAAATATTTAAGATGTCTTCAAAGAAGCAGGGAAATTTGCAAGGTTCAGGTACCATCTTAATTTCCAGCCTTTTAAGCCTGATAGAGGCCAAAGGTCCACTAAGCTTAGTATGCATTTAAAAAAGCTTTCCAGACAGCTTGGAGTGAGACTTAGTGGTTGAGGACTTGACTAGCATGCATAAAGCCCTGTGCTTGATTCCCCAGTACCACATAAACAGAAAAAGGTGGAAGTAACTCTGTGGATCAAATGGTAGAGCACGAGCTTGATCACAGAGATTCTCAGCGACAGAGCCCAGACCCTCAGTTCAAGTCCCAGTACCAGCCAAAAATCTTTCCTAGTAGTCACAAAAGTGCTCAATCAGGCACCAAGCCAATATAGCTCTCACTAGGACTAAAGGTGGTTCAGTACAATCTTGGCTGCTTGAACTAAGATATTCTCTCTCTACAGAATGTCATCATGCCCCTATCAAGTGAAATTGAAACCCTGTGGGAGCTACTAAATACATATTTTGAGAACTTCAGTTCACAAGCCCTTCCCCATCCTTCAATTGCTCGTCACATTGAAGACTAGAGCCTCAGACCAGAACACAGGAAATTGAGGGGCACATTTCCCCCTTGCTAGAAGAACAGTGGCTGAGTTGTTTGTGGCCTGAACAGGGTCATCGTCAAGGGACAGGTTCACAGGGGGCTTGAGAATTCAGTGGAGTGCATGACACAGGTCTAGCAGGTCTGGTAGCCTAATGTCTGAGTCCCTGCCCCTGCCTCCAGGAATTCATAGGAGCCTATTACATGGATCTGCAGGTGAGTTTCACCTCTATGAGTTTGCACAGCAAGATGCCAAAGATGACACCAGCTAGCCTCCGTATCCATTGTTCAAGAGGAACAAGTGAGAGCCTATAATCTTGTGTTGGCCCAAAGTTTCACTAAAGGAATGATTGTGGGATGGCACTGCAGGGCATTTTCTGACTTCTGAGAGAAACAGGAGTTCTCAGCACCCGCGGTGGCCATGTGAACATGCCTACAATGTTCAAACACAGCACCTCACAGTAAAGGGCATCCTGTAAAATAGGCCCAGAAGCCTTCGCTTCATTTCCAGTTACTTGGCATTTTCTCTTACCTTGGACACTGGATGGACTGATGCAGTACTGTGTGGCCAGAGGATGGTATAGATTCTATGCGGTGCTGCTGTCTCCATGCACCTTAGGGTGGAGCCTCATTCTGGGTGTGGAGCTTGGTTTGGGATGCTTGTGCCCAATTCTGTACAGGGAAAACAAGTCTTGTTCTCAGGTTTGTTTTCAAAATATTGGTTGGAAAGGGGATTCTCAATTTGAGGGTGGAGACAGATGAATTCAGATTGTGGTTCTTGATCTACTAACATTGGGAACATGGTATCTAATTTTTGGTTGTGGCTTATATTTACAAATATTAGGAAAAATACAATGAACTTTCTCAATTCAGAGAAACCTTTTCTCATAAGACATGTATGACATCACACATCTTTTGAACATATAATTGATACATATATATAATAAAGCATACATTATTTCTATTACATATTCTCAAGTGGAAAATTAGCAAAGTGGGCGGTGTCCTTGTTTGGTGCCTTGAAAGGTAAATTTCTATGAACTACTTATAAAGATGAAACACATAGAAATGTTACAGAACCTACTGTAGACCTATGTACATGGGTGAGAAAAACCTCTTTTCCATCAAAGTATATTGCTTAAAAGTTCCTGCTTTGGCTTGGTGCCTTGGGTCTTTAGGAAAAGTGGAACTGGTTTGGGATAAAGGATTTGTAAAATGGAAGGTTTTATGTTAAACTGGGTTTTCAAGATGGAGTTATGCCACACCCTAGACTGTTGAAGAAATAACAGGGCTGGGCATATTTTGAGATTATATGTGAACTGTTCATCTTACTTGAAAATCCACCTCAGGCACATTTTATCCTATTTAAACTAGCCATTCATAAGCAGAGTAGATTGTAAACCTGAGCTCAACCAATCTGAGAAGAGGGACAGAACCTCCTGCTGTGTGAGGGACAAATATCAGGAAGAATGGTTGCTCTGTGGCCAATTTTTGGCTAGTGTGAACCCTCGTGTGTAGAAATAAACTTTGCTTGGCTCAGAATTTATTTTTGTCTCAATACATGTGACTGCAATGGTTCGTGGAGAATGTATTTATAACACATGGTAGAATAAAGGAAGGCCTCTGTAACATAGGTGATAGTTCACAAAAGGAGCTACTGATTGAATAAAAATGCAGATGATCAAAGCTGCATGTGTGTGCCAAGGAGAATTCTGGGATTCTCCTAGGAGACCGATCTACAAATGTCTCAGCTTTTCTGTTAAATTGGCACCCTTGATCGTAGCCATGGTCTTGTATTGAAGCAGACAAATGTACCCTACAGATGAAAGGATTTTCCTGCATCCAGTTCCTGGAATGTGGATCTGGTGCTAACTAGGTGGGTCAAGTGGAATTGCTAGCAGGCAGCTCACAAAGCATTACTTTAAATGATGCAGAATTGGTAGTAATTGGATTCTTGTGACTGCAAAGGGAGGGCATTGCCTAGCTCGAGGGGCCCTGGTGATCTAAGAGGCTCTGCTGTAAGAGGATGAGGCATGGCTGCTATGCAATAGCACTCTAGTTTCTTCCTTCTACTGGGGTGCTGCCTGTACCACTCCACTGTGAAGACAGACTGAATTGTACACAGCTTTGAAGTTGAATTGCTACTAGATTCCTAGACAGGGTTCTGTTAATGCATAATAAAGCTCTTGGTTCAAAGAAAGGGTTTGTGAGCCCAATATGAGTGCTTATAGCCGGGGAACAAGAATTCAGGTTAGTCTGAAATTGTTCCAGTGTAGAAGAAATGATAATCTCAGGACAACGTCATAAGTACAGTGATGGATGCATCAAGTGGGTGAGTTATAGCAGAGGGAAAATATCTTCTACAGATTTTAGGTGGTACACTAGACTAGGTTTTAGGTTGCAAAAGCTGCTTTACCTCCACAAAGATAATTAGCTCACATAGAGTTCTGGTGGTAAAGTGGCCATTGAAGAGTATACAGATGAGTCAGGATAACTTCAGCTGCCAGATCTGTAACATTCCACTCTCAGGAACTTCTAATCTGTCCACAGGATCCTCCCAAATGTGAAGACAGAAACCCACTCCCTTTAAAATTAGGAGCAAGACAGGGATGTCTGCTCTCTCCTCTCCTCTACAACATAGTACTAGAACACCTAGCCAGAACAATTAGACAAGAAGAAAACATAAAGGGGATCCAAATAGGAAAAGATGAAACTAAAGTTTCTTTTTTCACAGATGACATGATCCTATACCTAAAGAAACCCATAGACTCTACTCCCAAGCTACTAGAGCTGATCCAAAACTTTGGCAAAGTAGCAGGACATAAAAGAAACCCTCAAAAACCAATGGCCTTTCTATATACCAATGACCAGAAGACCAAGGCCACAATTAGGAAAGCAACCCTTTTGCAATAGCCTCAGAATAAACATAAAATACATAGGCATAAATTTAACCACAGAAGTGAAAGACCTCTACGATTAGACCTTTAAAAACAAAATTTAGGCAGAACTAAGGAAATGGGAAAACCTCCTATGCTCCTGGATTGGGTGGATTAATATAGTAGAAATGGCAATATTGCCAAAGGCTATCTCCAAATTCAATGCAATACCCATTAATATCCCAACACCATTTTTAACAAAATAGAGGAAGTAATCGAGAAATTCATATGGAATAGTAAAAGAACGCCAATAGCAAAAACAATCCTAAGCAGAAAGAACAATGCTGGAGGAATTAAACACCAAACTTCAAGCTCTCTTATAAAGCTATAGTAATAAAAACAGCTTGGTATTGGCACAGGAACAGGCCTGAAGACCAATGGAACAGAACTGAAGACCCAGAAATGAACCTGCAGAACTGTGCCTACTTAATCTTTGATAAAGGAACTAAACAAAAAAATAATAGAAGAAAGATAGCCTCTTTAACAAATGGTGCTGGCAAAACTGGCTCCACACCTGCAACAAACTGAAACTAGGTCCTGATATATCACCTTGCACCAAAGACAGAACTTCGGTTTCAAGGGAAGTGCTTCCAGTCTGCATTTACCTGGTGTTCTACGTCACGGCCACCAGGTGGTGCCAAATGGTTCCCTTCAGCTAGTGGCCAAACAGCAAGGAAGGAATGGGGTAAGGGATCTGAGGGACTGTCTTTTGGATGGATTTGAGGACAGGAGGGAGGCTTGATATGCTTTGCTTTTCCTTTCTGTAGGAGAATCTTTATTCTGTGTGAACTACCATATTCCATTTCCTAACCTCAGATAATTTAGAAACACAGGTGACTCCTGTCTCTTGGTGGAAGCCTGGCTAATGAGCAGGGTATTCTACTCACAGGAACGTTGGCACATCACTTGGGCCTCTGTCTGGCCCCAGTCTGGTGTTGCACACTCCGCAGACAAACTGTCCACTCCATGTCATTAAGAAGTTTGTGTTGGTTAGTTGTGACCTTAAGAACAATTCTGTCTTTGAATTTATAATACTTAAAGCTCTCGAAGTTTGGCTTAGGAACTATAATTTCAAAACCTCAATGGGTCAAAAGCAAAGGTAAATTAAGGGAAGGGAGGAAGCAATGCTAAAGGATACACTCTGAAGGTGCTTGCCATGCACCTCGATCACATCTCCCTTGAGTTCCTTGGAGAAAATTCCTTCCCAGCCACCTTGACAGAGAACTTGTCCTTCTCTATTGGTATCACTCAACTGGGTGTGTGCTGATGCTCTTCTTGCTTGTCTCTCCTCAAAGAACCATCCTTTTAGACCACATAGGCACCAAAGCATGTCTAGCTTGGCACAATATTTCCCTGTTCTTGACTCTTCACTAAATTCTAAGGCTACAGAATCCTACCCAGGAAAAGCTCAGGCCACAAGCTGGAAGGATGGGACTTCCTGGATGTCACCTCTGTCTGCACTGCTGGGCAGAACTGGAAGGAAGAGGAACAAGGAAGTGAACTGAGAGAAGCAGCAGTGGAAGGTGGAGATACTTTGCAATGAATTGGGACTTCCATCCTGTTTATTCATACCCTTAACCCGCTTTGCCAGTGTGAAAACTTGAGTTCTCTAGTTATGAGACTCTCACCCCACCTGTGACTGTAGCCTAGGAAATGGCATGAAAAACCCAAACCACTCAATCAGCTGAATCCCAGGAATTCATCTTGGCTCATAACAAACTGGCTCCTTTTTGGCAACTTCACTTCAGCGGATTATAGTCATTAAATGGGGAAATGTTTGTCTGCTTACCATCTTGATTTAGAATTACTCAAGACTCTCCAGTCTTATCTAAAAACGTTCTGGGAAAGCACTATCTTGATCGAGAATGTCTTGTTAGTTTGGGAGATTGACATACCTGAACATTTCCTTCATTTTGAACTTGATGCTCAGTAAAGCTATGTCAACATTCTGTGCCCTGGCTAGACAGAGTTGGCTGTCATAGCTGGTGGGATAGGTATCCCTGTTGACTGCTATTGAAATGCTGTACCATAGTATTTTCAGGACACCATCATGGGGGTAGGCTACAGGTATACCATACTGTTGGTGTCGGGACTTTTGTGTCCTTGAATTTGTCCTGTACAATTAAATAATCCTTATGTTTATTGTCACTAAAGCTAGGTTCTGGACAATTTCATGGGCATCTCTGAATTCTGACTCTATGCTGGATAATCCTGACCTGAGGCCTCTTGGTTAAATGCTTCTGTCTCTTTGTATTCTTTCCAGTAATATTGCAGACCAGCTCTGCCAAAAGCCGTGCACTTGTGGATTCAGAATCTAAGCTTCAGTTGTGTTTTCCTACCAGAGGACAGACATAATCTGTAAGTGATGGAAAGGTTAAACCTTGAAGGTATTGTCTCAATGAAAATCCATCTTGCTTCTGGAGCAAATATTGTTCAAGAATCAAAATTTCATTGGAAACTGAAGGTGGATATTGTTTAATACTGCAGTGGTCGAGAACACCAGGGATGTTCAGGATATTGATTAAAAGGATCCACCTTGCATGAGAGTGAATGAATGTGGGCAGATGACCAGAAAGGACAGGCTCCATCAGATTTGTGTTTCTACAGAAAATGCCTATAAATGGGCTACAGAATTTTGGTCATGCTATCCTAAGTGTCTACAGACTTGTCCTTGTTGAAGGAAGAGCTGGTGAATCTGGAGAAGTTGACTTGGAAGTCATATACTGCTTGCTCTATTTGAGCAAGTAAGTGGGGTGGGCTGTCCTAAAATAGACCCAGTGCCCTTGACTTGGGCATGAGGGATGAGATTGAATCCAGGAGGTCCATCTGTGATCCAGCAATTTCTACAGAGACAAATGGGTTTAGGCCCGCTTAAGGTCTGGGTTTAGTGTGCTTTCTGTCCTGCATTATTCCTTCATCTCATCTTGAGCTGGTGAGCAGGTTCTATTTCCATTCCCTAATTAGAAAGGGTAGGCCGCTGAATACCTTGGGAATGGCACAGGTCAAGCTGGAAAGCAGAGTAGTATTTCACAAAACCGGTATGGAGCAACACAGTATCTAGATCTTCATGTGATCTAGGAAATAACAGGGGTGGTTTGGGAGACTGCTGACATCACTGAAACAGAATCACCCCTAAATCCATCAAAGCTGAAAATCAACCTACTATGTGTGATGAACACCTCTGTTCCTCTGGTTTGTACCAGACTTTTTTTTGCCTGCTTTTTATATTCAGAAAAGTAGCGGCAAGAAGCCAGAGGATGTGGCTGGATATCTGAAGTCATTTTTCCCCAGACTTTTTAAAACTAGAGATAAATTGGGCTTGTTGAGCATTTTCCTTTCACTTTCTTCCTCTCTGGGGTATGGCTACTGGCAGTCCTGGGTTATTGCTGTGGGGCACTTAGTAGTTTCTATGGAACTTCTTACCTGAAGAACTCTACTGCTACCTAACCGCACCGCGGATCAGGACTGAGTGCAGCACCCCGGCTGAGGACTGAGCGCAGCACCCAGTGCAGGACTGAGCACAGCACCCAAGATTCTGATCCAATCCAGGCCTAGGACTAAGCGCAGCACCTGAGATCCTGATCTCATCCAGGCCCAGGACTAAGCCCAGAACCCAGGCTCCTGATCGAATCCAGGCCCAGGACTCAGTGCAGCACCCAGGCTCCTGATCTAATCCAGGCCTAGGACTAAGCGCAGCACCTAGGATCCTGATCTAACCCAGGCCCAGGACTGAGTGCAGCACCCAATGGAATCCAGGCCCAGACCAAGCACAGCATCGAGGATCCTGAGCTAATAATTCAGGCCCAAGGACTGAGTGCAGGACCTGAGATCCTGATGTAATCCACGCTGGGGACTAAGCACAGCACCCAGGATCCTGATATAATAATTCGGGCCCAAGGACTAAGCACAGCACCCAGGACCAGGACTGAGCGCAGCACCTGGGACGAGGACTAAGTGCAGCACCCGGGATCCTGAGCAAATCCAGTATTAGAACAGAGCGCAGCACCCAGGACCAGAACTGAGCGCAGCACACAGCATGGGACTAAGCCCAACACCTGGGAGCCTGATAAATCCAGACTGAGGACTAAGCACAGCACCCAGGCCCAGGACTAAGCCCAGCACCTGTGATCCTGATGGAATCCAGGCACAGTACACAGCACAACACCAAGGATCCTGAGCTAATAATTCAAACCCAAGGACTGAGTGCAGTACCTGGGATCCTGATCTAATCCAGGCTGAGGACTAAGCACAGCACCCAGGATCCTGATCTAACCCAGACCCAGGACTGAGTGCAGCACCCGGGATCCTGATCTAATAATCCACACCCAAGGACTAAGTGCAGCACCCAGCCCAGGACTGAGCACAGCACCCAGGATCCTGATCTAATCCAGGCCCAGGACTGAGCACAGCACCCAGGATCTTGATCTCATCCAGGCTGAGGACTGAGCACAGCACCCAGGATCCTGATCCAAAGCAGACTGAGGACTGAGTGCAGCACCTGGGACCAGGACTGAGCGCAGCATCACGGAGCAGTACTCAGCACAACACCTGGGATCCTGATCGAATCCAGGGGAAGGACTGAGAACAGCCCCCGGGAGCAGGACTGAGCACAGGACTAGGGACGAGGACTGAGTCCAGCACCCAGGCCGAGGACTGAGTCCAGCTCCCGGGACCAGGACTCAGTGCAGCACCAGGGATCCTGTTTTCATCCAGAGTAAGGACTAAGTGCAGCATCCAGGACCAGGACTGAGCCCAGTACCCGGAGCCTGATCTCATCCAGGCCAAGAACTGAGTGCAGCACCCGGGAAAAGGACTAAGCACAGCCCTCAGCGTGGGACTAAGCCCAGCACCCGGGAGACTGATCTAATCCAGACTGAGGACTAAGCGTAGCACCCAGGCCCAGGACTAAGCCCAGCACCTGTGATCCTGATGGAATCCAGGCCCAGGACAAAGCACAGCACCCAAGATCCTGAGCTAATAATTCAGGCCCAAGGACTGAGTGCAGAACCTGAGATCCTGATGTAATCCACGCTGGGGACTAAGCACAGCACCCAGGATCCTGATATAATAATTCGGGCCCAAGGACAAAGAGCAGCACCCTGGACCAGGACTGAGCACATCACCCGGATTCATGATTTAAACTAGACTGAGGACTGAGCGCAGGACTGGGGAGCAGGACTGAGTGCAGCACCCAGGACCAGGACCCGGGATCCTGATCTAATCCAGGATTAGAACAAAGCGCAGCACCCAGGACCAGTACTAAGCGCAGCACCCAGCATGGGACTAAGCCCAGCACCCGGGAGCCTGATCTAATCCAGACTGAGGACTAAGTGCAGCACCCAGGCCCAGGACAAAGACCAGCACCTGTGATCCTGATTGAATCCAGGCCCAGGACAAAGCACAACACCCAGGATCCTGAGCTAATAATTCAGACCCAAGGACTAAGTGCAGCACCTGGGATCCTGATCTAATCCAGGCTGGGGACTAAGCACAGCACCCAGGATCCTGATCTAATAATTCAGGCTCAAGGACTAAGTGCAGCACCCAGGCCCAGGAATTAGCGCAGCACCCAGGATCCTGATCTAATCCAGACTAAGGACTGAGCGCAGCACCTGGGACGCGGACTAAGCACAGCATCTGGGAGCAGGACTGAACACAGCATCAAGGATGAGGACTGAGCCCTGCACCCAGGCCCAGGACTAAGTGCAGCACCTGGGATCCTGATCTCATCCAGGCCCAGGACTAAGCACAGCACCTGGATCCTGATCTCATCCAGGCTTCTGATCGAATCCAGGCCCAGGACTAAGCCCAACACCAGGGCTCCTGATCTAATCCAGACTGAGGACTGAGTGCAGCATCCGGGATCCTGATCTAATCCAGGCTGAGGACTGAGCACAGCACCCGGGATCCTGTTCTCATCCAGGCTGAGGACTGAGTGCAGCACCCAGGCCCAGGACTAAGCCCAGCACCTGTGATCCCAATGGAATCCAGACCCAGGACAAAGCACAGCACCCAGGATCCTGAGCTAATAATTCAGGCCAAAGGACTGAGTGCAGCACCCGAGATCCTGATGTAATCCACACTGGGGACTAAGCGCAGCACCCAGGATCCTGACCTAATAATATGGCCCAAGGACTAAGTGCAGCACCCAGGACCAGGACTGAGCGCAGCACCCGGGATCGTGATCAAATCCAGACTGAGTACTGAGTGCAGCACTAGGGAGCAGGACTGAGCGCAGAACCCAGGACCAGGATAGAGCACAGCACCTGGGATGAGGACTAAGTGCAGCACCCGGGATCCTGATCTAATCCAGGATTAGGAATGAGCGCAGCACACAGGACCAGAACCCAGCACAGCACCCAGTGTGGGACTACGCCCAGCACCCCGGAGCCTGATCTAATCCAGACTGAGGACTAAGTGCAGCACCCAGGCCCAGGACTAAGCCCAGCACCTGTGATCCTGGTTGAATCCAGGCCCAGGACAAAGCACAGCACCCAGGATCCTGAGCTAATAATTCAGACCCAAGGACTATGTGAAGCACCTGGGATCCTGATCTAATCCAGGCTGGGGACTAAGTGCAGCACCCAAGATCCTGACTAATTATTCATGCCCAAGGACTAAGCGCAGCACCCTGGACCAGGACTGAACGCAGCACCCGGAATCGTGATTTAATCTAGACTGAGGAATGAGCGCAGCACCGGGAAGCAGGACTGAGCGCAGCACCTGGGATGAGGACTAAGTACAGCACCCGGGATCCTGATCTAATCCAGGATTAGAACAGAGCGCAGCACCCAGGACCAGTATTGAGTGCAGCACCCATCGTGGGACTAAGCCCAGCACCCGGGACCCTGATAAATCCAGACTAAGGACTAAGTGCAGCACCCAGGCCCAGGACTAAGCCCAGCACCTGTGATCCGATCCTGATGGAATCCAGGCCTAGGACAAAGCACAGCACCCAGGATCCTGAGCTAATAATTCAGGCTCAAGGACTAAGCGCAGCACCCAGGCCCAGGACTGAGCACAGCACCCAGGATCCTGATCTAATCCAGGCTGAGGACTGAGCACAGCACTCGGAAACAGAACTGAGTGCAGCACTTGGGACGAGGACTAAGCAAAGCACCCGGGATCCTGATCTCATCCAGGCCAAGGACTGAGCGCAGCACCTGGGCTGAGGACTAAGCACAGCACCTGGGAGCAGAACTGAATGCAGCATCGAGGTCAAGGACTGAGCCCAGCACCCAGGCCCAGGACTAAGCGAGAACCCCGGCTCCTTATCTCATCCAGGCCCAGGACTAAGCCCAGCACCCAGGCCCAGGTCTAAGCACAGCACCTAGGATAGTGATCTCATCCAGGCTCCTGATCAAATCCAGGCCCAGCAATGCCCAACACCCTGGCTCCTGATCTAATCCAGACTGAGGACTGAGCCCAGCACCCGGGATCCTGTTCTAATCCAGGCTGAGGACTGAGCGTAGCACCCAGGATCCTGTTCTCATCCAGGCTGAAGACTGAGCGCAGCACCCAGCATGGGACTAAGCCCAGCACCCAGGAGCCTTACCTAATCCAGACTGAGGACTTAGCGCAGCACTCAGGCCCAGGACTAAGCCCAGCACCTGTGATACCAATGGAATCCAGGCCCAGGACAAAGCACAGCACCCAGGATCCTGAGCTAATAGTTCAGACCCAAGGACTGAGTGCAGTACCTGAGATCCTGATGTAATCCACGCTGGGGATTAAGCGCAGCACCCAGGATCCTGATCTAATAATTCGGGCCCAAGGACTAAGCGCAGCACCCAGGATCAGGACTGAGCGCAGCACCCGGGATCGTGATTTAATCCATACTAAGGACTGAGAGCAGCACCAAGGAGCAGGACTGAGCACAGCACCCAGGACCAGGACTGAGCGCAGCACCTGGGATGAGGACTAAGTGCAGCACCCGGGATCATGATTTAATCCAGGATTAGGACAGAGCGCAGCACCCAGGATGAGAACTGAGTGCAGGACCCAGCATGGGACTAATCCCAGCACCCGGGAGCCTGATAAATCCAGACTGGGGACTGAGTGCAGCACCCAGGCCCAGGACTTAGTGCTGCACCTGGGATCCTGATCTAATCCAGACTGAGGACTGAGCGCAGCACCCGGAGGCTGAACTGAGCACAGCACCTGGGACGAGGACTAAGCACAGCACCCGGGATCCTGCTCTCATCCAGGCCGAGGACTGAGCGCAGCACCTGGGCTGAGGACTAAGCACAGCACCTGGGAGCAGGACTGAACGCAGCATTGAGGACGAGGACTGCGTGCAGCACCAAGGCCAAGGACTGAGCCCAGCACCCAGGCCCAGGACTAAGCACAGCAACAGGGATCCTGATCTCATCCATGCCCAGGACTAAGCGCAGCACCCAAGCACAGGACTAAGCCCAGAACCCAGGTTCCTGATGGAATCCAGGCCCAGGACTCAGTGCAGCACCCAGGATCCTGATCTAACCCAGGCCCAGGACTGAGTGCAGCAACCAGCGTGGGACTAAGCACATAACCTGGAATCCTGATCTCATCCAGGCTGAGGACTGAGCACAGCACCTGGGATCCTGATCGAATGCAGACTGAGGACTGAGAACAGCACCCGGAACCAGGACTGAGCGCAGCATCCCAGAGCAGTACTCAGCTCAGCCCCCTAGATCCTGATTGAATCCAGGAGGAGGACTGAGCACAGCACCCAGCATAGGACTAAGCACAGCACCTGGGAGCAGGACTGAGCACAGGACCAGGGATGAGGACTGGGTGCAGCACCCAGGCCGAGGACTGAGTGCAGTACCCGGGACCAGGACTCAGTGCAGCACCCGGGATCCTTATCTCATCCAGACTGAGGACTAAATGCAGCACCCAGGACCAGGACTGAGCCCAGTACACGGGAGCCTGATCTCTGCCATCCAGGCCAAGGACTGAGCGCTACACCCGGGCCAAGGACTGAGCGCAGCACCCAGCACAGGACTAAGTGCAGCACCTGGGATCTTGATCTAATCCAGACTGAGGACTGAGCACAGCACCCAGGAGCCTCATCTCATCCAGGCCCAGGACTCAGCGCAGCACCCGGGATCCTGATCGAATCCAGGCCCAGGGCTGAGCGCAGCACATGGGATCCTGGTCAAATCCAGGCCTGAGACTAAGCGCAGCACCCAGGCCCAGGACTAAGTGCAGCACCCGGGATCCTGATCTAATCCAGGATTAGGACTGAGCGCAGCACCCGGGACCAGGATTGAGCGCAGTACCCAGCTTGGGACTAATCCCAGCACCCGGGAGACTAATCTAATCCAGACTGAGGACTAAGCACAGCACCCTGGAACAGGACTAAGCCCAGCACCTGTGATCCTGGTTGAATCCAGGCCCAGGACAAAGCACAGCACCCAGGATCCTAAGCTAATAATCCAGGCCCAGGGCTGAGCGCAGCACACGGGATCCTGATCAAATCCAGGCCTGAGACTAAGCGCAGCACCCAGGCCCAGGACTAAGTGCAGCACCCGGGATCCTGATCTAATCCAGGATTAGGACTGAGCGCAGCACCCGGGACCAGGATTGAGCGCAGTACCCAGCATGGGACTAAGCCCAGGACCCAGGAGACTAATCTAATCCAGACTGAGGACTAAGTGCAGCACCCAGGACCAGAACTGAGTCCAGTACCTGGGAGCCTGATCTCTGCCATCCAGGCCAAGGACTGAGCGCAGCACCCAGCACAGGACTAAGTGCAGCACCTGGGATCCTGATCTAATCCAGACTGAGTACTGAGCACAGCACCTGGGAACAGGACTTTGCACAGCACCCAGGAGCCTCATCTCATCCAGGCCCAGGACTCAGCGCAGCACCCAGGATCCTGATCGAATCCAGGCCCAGGGCTGAGCGCAGCACACGGGATCCTGATCAAATCCAGGCCTGAGACTAAGCGCAGCACCCAGGCCCAGGACTAAGTGCAGCACCCGGTATCCTGATCTAATCCAGGATTAGGACTGAGCGCAGCACCCGGGACGAGGATTGAGCGCAGTACCCAGCTTGGGACTAATCCCAGCACCCGGGAGACTAATCTAATCCAGGCTGAGGACTAAGCGCAGCACCCAGGAACAGGACTAAGCCCAGCACCTGTGATCCTGGTTGAATCCAGGCCCAGGACAAAGCACAGCACCCAGGATCCTAAGCTAATAATTCAGGCCCAAGGACTGAGTGCAGCATCCAGGATCCTGATCTAATCCAGGCTGGGGACTAAGCGCAGCACCCAGGCCCAGGACTGAGCGCAGCACCCTGGATCCTGATCTAATCCAGACTGAGGACTGAGCGCAGCACCCGGAAGCAGCACTGAGCGCAGCATCTGGGACGAGGACTAAGCGCAGCACCCAGGATCCTGATTTCATCTAGGCCGTGGACTGAGCACAGCAACTGGGCTGAGGACCAAGCACAGCACCTGGGAGCAGGCCTGAGCACAGCATCGAGGACAAGGACTGCGCGCAGCACCAAGGCTGAGTACTGAGCCCAGTACCCAGGCTCAGGACTAAGCACAGCACCTGGAATCCTGATCTCATCCAGGCCCTGGACTAAGCACAGCACCCAGGCCCAGGACTAAGCCCAGAGCCCAGGCTCCTGATCGAATGCAGGTCCAGGACTAAGCCCAGCACCCAGGCCCAGGTCTAAGCACAGCACCTGGGATCCTGATCTCATCCAGGCTCCTGATCGAATCTCGTCCATGGACTAAGCTCCACACCCGGGCTCCTGATCTAATCCAGACTGAGAACTGAGTGCAGCACCCAGGATCCTGATCTCATCCAGGCTGAGGACTGAGCACAACACCCAACCCCAGGTCTAAGCACAGCACCCGTGATCCTGATCTACTCCAAGCTGCAGCACTAAGTGCAGCACCCAGGATCCTGAGCTAATCCAGGCTGAGGACTCAGCTCAGCACCCAGAAGCAGGACTGAGTGCAGCACCTGGGAGCAGGAATGAGCACAGCACCCGGGATCGTGATTAAATCCAGGCCCAGGACTCAGTGCAGCACCCAGGCCCAGGACTAAGCGCAGCACTGGGGAGCCTGATTGAATCCAGGCCCTGGACTAAGCACAGCACCCAGGCCGCAGGACTAAGACCAGCACACAGGATCCTGATCTCATCCAGGCTCAGCACTTAGTGCAGCACCCAGGCTCCTGATTGAATCCAGGCCAGGAGTAAGTGCAGCACTGAGACCCAGGACTAAGTACAGCACCTAGGCCGACATCCAGACCCAACGCACAGGCCCCTGATCTCATCCAGGCTCCCGATCTCATCCAGGCCCAGGACTAAGCACAGCACCCTGGATGAGGCCTAAGCGCAGCACCAAGTCCCACATCCAGATCCAAACGCCCAGGCTCCTGATCTAATCCAGGCCCAGGACTAAGCTCAGCACCCGGGCCCAGATCCAGGAGTGACCCCCTGACCCCTGACCCCCGATCCCTGACCCCCCCAGAGTGAACCCACCTGCACTCGAGCACCACTGCAGCGCCACGCCTGTGAACACGCTGTGTGTCTGGCCGCTCAGCCTGCAGACACGAGGTTCCCCCGTGTGACCCCTGACCCCAGCCGGGGTCACGACTCCTGACCACACCTTCCCCGGGACAGGGAGGGGTCACAGGCCCCTGAATCCCCCCCTTCCCGTCCCCAAATGCCTGTGTGGAGGATGGGGGGATTGATGGGGTGGGCGACAGGGTGGGGGGGGTCACGGGGTCATGGGAGTCACGGGGTCAAGGTTCACAGGGGCCTTGCCTGGACAGCATGTGGGGAGCATTGTCCTCCGCCATCTTCCCCAGGACCAGGTTGTCTACCGCCTGTGTGGGGGTGACGGACCTGGGGGTAGCAAGCACCAGTACCCCCACAGGTGAATGGAGCTGGAGAGTACCAAGCACCAGTACCACATGGTGGATGGATGGAGCTGGGGGTACCAAGCTCCAGTTCCCTATGGTGGATCAAGCTGGGGGAACCAAGCACCAGTACCTTATGGTGGATGGAGCTGGAGGGAACCAAGCACCAGTACCCCAAGGGTGGATGGAGCTGGGGGATACCCAGCACCAGTACCCCACGGGTGGATGGGTAGAGCTGGGGGTACCAAGCACCAGTACCCTACGGTGGATGGGCAGAGCTGGGGGAATCAAACACCAGTACCCCATGGGTAGATGGAGTTGGGGGAACCAAGCACCATTACCCTATGGTGGATGGAGCAGGGGGTACCAAGCACCAGTACTCCATGGGTGGACGAGCAGAACTGGGGGTACTAAGCACCAGTACCCATGGGTGGATGGGCAGAGCTGGGGGGTACTAAGCACCAGTACCCATGTGTGGATGGGCAGAGATGGGGGTACTAAGCACCAGTACCCCATGGGTGGATGGGCAGAGCTGGGGGTACTAAGCCCTCAGACGGACGGACAGACAGTGGCGGGGGGTGGTCGTCTCTCCCGCACCACAATGGTGTCGGTGCCGATTACCAGGTCCAGAGCCTGGAGATCCTGTGGGAAGTGAGGGAGGGGGTCATGGGAGGGGTCACGGGAGGGGTCATGGGAGCTGACATGGGAGGGGTCATGTTTGGAGTCATGGTAAGGGTCATGGGAAGGGTCAGGGGAGAGAGGGGATGGGGAGGGTGGGGTGGGAGGATGGATGGATGCGTAAATTGCCCCCTCCCCCAGGGCGCCTGGAAGTGGCCATGGAAAACCGGAAGTGGCCCTGTTCTGGGGAACTGCATGCCTCGGTTTACCCAATCGACCACCCGTGACTCAGTTTCCCCCCCATGACTCAGTTTCCCACCCGGCCCCGCTCCCCGCCCCCGTGTGCCTCAATTTACCACGCCGCCCAGGATCTCCTGGCACCGCAGGGAGCCGCTTGACAGCACCACGCGCCGCCCGCACAGCAGACAATCCAGCACTGGCAGCAGCGCCATCCTTGCCGACCAGAAGTCCTGCATCACAGAGTTTAAACCCTGCAGGGAACAATGAGTGACACCCACGACCAGGCCTCCAATGCACACTTCTGGTACCCAGCCGGAAGTCCCACCCCCGCCAGAAGTCCCGGCCCGCGGCGGGCGGTGGGGAGGGAGGCCCCACGGGAGGGACCAGGAAGCAATGCATGGCCCATTCGACCCACTTCCGGTGCCAAACCGGAAGTCCCACCTCCCATTGAACATGGAAGGAAGTCCCGCCTCATGGAAGGCTAGGCCCTGGGAGAGCTCAGCAAGTGCTATGTCACTGTTCATGGGCACTTCTGGTACCCGACAGGAAGTCCCGCCTCCAGGCGAATGGGGCAGGAAGTCCCGCTTCACTACGGCTGGGCCTGGAGAACACGCAGCAGCCATGGCATCCCCTCTCAGGGCCTATCAGGCCTCCCGGGCCTGGTTTCCGGTGCCAGGCAGGAAGTCCGGCCCTCCACTTCTGCTGCAGGGTCCTCCACTTCTGCGCCACGGTCCCCCATTTCTGGGCCCTCCACATCTGGTTTCTCCAATATCATCACCAATATCATACTGAACACAGCATGCTTGACATAGTAGCTGCTCCTCCCAGGAGGACTAGGCATTTCCTCTGGTAGTTGCTTAAGAAAGTTGATGGCAAAGAGCAGCATCTTAGACACTTACCAAGGTGAGGTGAAGGACATAACAAACAGCTTCGCTTCTTCTTTTCTCTTCCATATGTTTAGTTCTCCCCAGATGTTATCTTATAAATTCTGGAGACTGCATTCTTCTTTCTATGAAAATTTTCTGCCCAAGATATATTTTGGGAGATGTGTTTCATCTAGAGATGTTTGACTTTTGTCTTGGATGAAGGTCATGGCACCTTGGTATCATTGCTGTATAGACAGTTGTTTGAGTTTTTCTGGCACTCAGAGCATGTGGATGTGAGTCCCTCAAGTGGCCATTTCAGTCTGAATGCAGGTAGGTTGCTATCAATTGCTTTGGAATTTCCACAGGTGACGCCTTGGTGACCCCAGAGAGGCAGCCCCCAGGCTGACATCTCAGGACACATTTTGGTCAGGAACAATGTTGGCTCTGAGGAGGTCGGGCCCCTATTTGGAGACTTGTAGAGAAATTTGAGTGCTCCATTGGCAAAGGTCACCTGGTGGGCTCCATTGCTTGATGTGAGAAGGTCGGGAGCAGTGTTATTCTTGGGGTTAGAAAGCTGATTTTTATAGCATTCAAGTCTTCTGTACATGGACTAGTTGTTGAAGAATATTTTTCATGTTTAAAATGAACAAAGCCACAGGAGATAAACTGTTCAGGCTATGTATTGATAAATATGTATTCTCTGAGTGTGGGGAGGTTCCCTTCTCCAGGGTTATCTTTAATCTTCCATGATGCACAGAGATGTTGATCAGCTCTAAACATACAGCCTCCAATCACTTCTGAGGTTCTTAGCTTAGCAGCCATCACAGGGGTTGAACTGCATCCTGAGGGGTAATCCAGAGTGCTGTGTCAAGAGTCAATACAGAAAAGCAGTGGGGTCCTTTCAGCATGGAAATTTTCCTTGGGAGAGGTCACATTATTAGGTCTATATAGATATGTTCCAAAACACTAAGGTGTCTACTGGTTCTCTCAATTTTTCTACACAGTTCTGCCACCAGTCCTCATTGTGAGTTACACTGACGCCATGTAAAGTGATACAGGTGCTGTCAGCACCATCTGCTGGGTCAGTGTAACATTTTCAGGTGCTTCGTAGACCTTCAACTTTGAAATTGACCATCCAGTAATGCAGATATGTTCTGCATGAGTTTACTTCTGCTCACTCCTCTCTTTCTACTGCTAGTTCCTCTGGAAGTTGATTCTACATAAAGAATCTGATCACATAGGCATTGTATGCATTATTTGCTGAGTGGATACACAGCATTGATATCTATTGCAGAAAGGTCAAGAGATTTCTGAGCATCATCTCCACAAAGCAGGAAAAACAGCAACCAAGGGATGAGATGAATTCCTCACAGAAGGTCAGCCTTTCTATTCAGATGGGCGGTACCCATCTGCTATGGAAGAATGGTTTGGAGGCTGTTGTGACATGACTTGGAATTCTTCCTGTAGCTGTAGTTTCAGATTTATGCTTTTGGTCCTCCCGTCCTGTGAACTGATTACATGTAATATGCTTGGTAGGGCATGTGTGCAGACTTGTGAGTCAGTATCCCTCAGATACCTGAGAAGGGCTAGCTTGAGCTGGGGCATCTAGAGGGAAGTATGAGTGTCTGTCTACTGTGGACTCTCAGTGAATAGGACCAACAAAAATGTTCATTACCTTTCACAGAAGTGTTTCAGAGTGTGGGCAGGGAGGTTGGAAGCTACATGTGTTTTCTGTCATCACTGGTGCATAGCCCATGACACCTAGGAAAAGTTGGAGTTAACAGAAGGGCCTAGGGAGATAGAAAGACTCTATTTACTGCTACATTTGATTCTTGGCTCTTGTGTGTGTATGCTGATGATCCACACTTGCTTCTAAGACATACCTTATGAGAGAGATTGTATCAGCTGGAAACCTTTATTTCTTATCAAGATCTGGGTCCATGTTCTTTCCTTCTGCACTCTTGTGTGGGTCTGAGCTTCATGGGAACTACTTTGGGTGATGGCATAGGTTTTTGTGGGCTTTCCCCTGCTTGCTGCCTCTACTGATATATGCACCTGGGTGGCTGAATTTGCCAGCCCCTCCTGTGCAGTCTAGCAGGCATGCTGTCCCTGTTGGGAGCCAGATGTGCTTTGCTCAATCTCAAGTCCCATGTGGATGACATTTCTGGTCTCCCATATGATTGGGAAGATTATTATATACCAGTGCATAAAGTCTTTGTGCAATGAACACTTTGCCGTGTTAGGTTGTTTTTATAAATAGATTCTAGATGACTTGAAGCCTATAGTGTATCAATGCAAGTAGGCTCTGCATTATATACGCATTACTGTTAGGTGAGTTTGATTACTATCGGGGTCTCTTTTATGAATCACAGAGGGGATGTGATAAGGGTAACATCCTATGAGCCTCTGAATATGGCTCTTTGTTTCCCAGGCATTTCCCTATACATGGTATCCCTGTCTGGTTGTGATGAGGCTAGTCATGAAAATGCAAGAGAGATGACTGAGACAGCCTCATAACTCTAAGTACATTCCAGTAGAAGCAGATGCACTATCCACTTCAGCAGGGATTTCTCTGTTGGGTATCTCTGTGGTATTCTTTCCCTCTCATTACTGGGAGGTGGATTTTTAAAAAAAATATACTCTGGTGACTCATCTGTACTTAAATAGGTCTCTATTTCTCATGGTCACCACGGGAATTGAATAGAGGGGTCAAAACATTGAGGTTCGGGGCTGGGGATATGGCCTAGTGGCAAGAGTGCTTGCCTCGTATACATGAGGCCCTGGGTTCGATTCCCCAGCACCACATATACAGAAAATAGCCAGAAGTGGCACTGTGGCTCAAGTGGCAGAGTGCTAGCCTTGAGCAAGCAGAAGCCAGGGACAGTGCTCAGGCCCTGAGTCCAAGCCCTAGGACTGGCCAAAAAAAAAAAAAAAGTAAAACATTGAGGTTCATTAATTCCCTGCATTCAGGGATGAGGTATACTTTAACTCTCATGCATTCTATCACAAAAAGTAGGCCAGAGAAATTTTAATACTTCCTGCTTCATTTTATCTCACTTGTCTTGAGTATATCTAATATAAATACTGTAAATCCTTCAACTTTTTACTGCTTAATAACAAGTTAAGAACTTCAATAGAGTACTATGCAGCCATTAAGAAGAACGTAGCTATTAGATAATGCTAAGTGAAATGAACTCCATGTTATGGAAACGAGTGATATATCACTGTTGCAATTACTTTCAACATGGTTGAAAATTGTTTTCTAGTGTTTATTTCAGCTTATTTAGAAATATGGTGTATTCAAAAAACTTATTTTTATAGTATTCGCTGACATTTTTGGATTACTGTGTATGACAGTTGCAATTACTATGCTAGAGTTCCTTGTCTTCATTTAATGTTTCTTTCTTCCCCCAATGTTTTGCCTCCACTGTTTTTTAAGTACTTTTTATGTTTCTGCATTCTTTCCTCTCAGCATATTTATTATATTAAATGATTGTGCTACACTTTGTAATAATACAAGCCTATTATATAAAGTAATACATTAATATGCTACTAGTAAAAGTAATATATAAATATATGTAAAAATAATGTGTTACAATTTGAAATAATACAGTCAGTAGTATAGTCTATAAGCAACCTAGAAACAATGTAAGTTGCATTTTAAATAACAATATGTTATTTCATGTGTACTCCAATTACCTTCAAAGGCAATTTTCCCTCTTTTCTTGTCTTAGTCTTTTTTTTTTGTACCTAAAATAGAATATTGAATGTTTTATAACAATCAAAGTGAATTTTTGTGGACTATTCTGTACATCAGAAGTCAAGAATCTATTGATTGGATCTGGTGAGGGCCTTGTACTACATTATAACATGGAAGAAAAGCAAAACTACAGCAGGTACACATGGAAGAGACAAGTCCAGGAGAGACATCCATGACTTAAGATAGTCTTGCCTCACCATCACAAATCTATTCTGCAAGAAGAAGAAACTAGGCAGTCAAGCACCTGCCTAGTTAGTATAAGGCCTTGAGTTCAAACCCCAGAACCGCCAAGAATTAGGATAAATGAGTTGGGTTAATGGCGATGGCTCAAGTGGTGCAGTGCCTGCCTGAGAAACACAAGATGCTGAGTTCACGCCCTAGTACCTCTCACCACCATGGGGCTTAACTGAGTTTGGCAATAAAGGCATTTAATCCTTCTTAAAAAAAAAAAGAGAGAACATAGATATGTCATTCGCGGAAAAATTGATGGAACTCGAGATGCTTCTGTTAAGGGAAGTAAGCCAGTCACGGAGCATCTAGACATTCACTGTTTAGAAGAATAATGTGCCAGAAGCGATGGGGAAAACTTGTTTTGGGATGATTCCAGGCATCATGGATGAGACCTTGGAGTTTCAACTCTCTATTTCTTGGCATATATCTGTGATTTCCAACTAGCTAGGGGAGGACTGAAAGTGCAGGGCTATATAGGATCTGGGACCTTGGGGATGGTTGTAGAAATACTTGCTTGGAACTTTAACCCTGCTCACAATGTGAAGTGGGTAATATTCTCATTATGTACAATTCATGACAACTATGACTGCAGGTACCTTTACCATGACAGCATTACAATAGCCACCACTATACTGTGAAAGGAATTTAATTTTCCTAGATAGCATTCATCTTTTCTTAGAATTCATCAGTTGAAATGGACACATGATGACTGCTCCTTGCCTATTCTATAGGATCACATTATTGATGTGATCATATGATGTCTCTATGCTCAAGAAAGAATGGGGAAGGAGACTCATTCCCATGGATGCAGAGCGTTGCCATGTGCAAATAGAAGAGCGGCTTTTGTTGAGCCTTCCCAACAAAATCAGGTAAGTGTGATGTCTGACTGGAAGGTTGGATGCCATCTTTGCTTGTCTATAATTTATTTACCCTGTGATGTTGGAGGTGACTTGGGTGGTTAGTGACAGTGGAATTCTACAGAGAAAAGCCTGTATTTCCAATAATCATTTTTATGTGGAGGTGAGTTATTTCCACAAATACGATTTTTCTTGTGTATACCAATCATTTTAGTTCATAACTACAGTTTCTACTCCGGTGTTGATAGATAGAGTTGATAATATTTGACCTCTATCTTTTTCCTTTATTCTGCATGGGACTGGTGAATTTGTTGCCTGGAAATATTCCCAATGAGAAGTACGAGTAGGGTTCATAGGTCCAAACAGGGAGAATGAAACCACTTGAAAACAGAACAGTCCCTTAAAACTTTCAAGTCTTCTGTCCTGGAGAAGGAACTGGGAACAGTGAAGATGAACTAGTGATGGCCTCTCAGAGCCTTGGTTTGAAGCTTAGAATACTTTGGTTTAAGAAGGAACTGGAAAAGAAGTATTAGGAAGGAACAAACCACGGATGCTGCTGTGTGGAAGCGCAATGTCTGAACTCGAGAGGGGCTTTGTCCTCTTCTTCTTTGTGTTTGTGTTTCTCCTAAAGGATATCGCTTGTTCAAAACTAAAAGCCCACCTTTTAGTCCAAGTGTGTCTGTAGCACTGGTGGGGCCATCCTTGATGAAGAGAGAGTGGGTGAGTGCACACCAGCACCATATTCCTGGATATATTCTGAAGGACACATGGTTAGTGAGCTTGAGGCTCACCGACTCTCAGGGCTGTGCTCTGGCACAAGCCAAGAGGGTAAGGACAGAGCTTCCTCAGGACATGGGCTTCAAATGCAGTGTTTTTCCTTCACAACTGTGCATATTGTTACAGCCTGGGCTGCTGGACCCTGCCTGACGTCTGCTGAGCCCCAGTAAATTTCGCTGGCTCATCCTCCCTTGTGTCTTGTGCATCTCCAAGACTTGTTGTGATTTTACCTGGTGGTAATCACTTTGCAGATGCTTCTTTAAACTGTGTGTAGTTGGTAGTTGTCAAAGTAACAAAGATGAGGAATACAATTCCCTGGGAACTGGGAATGGCTGATGTACTTCTGCAATTGAGCCAGAGCTTTCTCTCAGCTCCATGGTTCCACCTAGACCAGATCTCCATGATAAATTAGGAATCTTTAACAAATTTGTATTTTAGTTGGAAAAATTGAATATATTTCTATTTATCCTGGGGTTGGGGATTTTTATATATACAAAATGGAAGCAATCAGACATTGCCTGAAGTACTTGGATGGGGAGGGTTCTATTAGCAGATCCCATGTCATGAGCAACTGACATACCTTGAACACTGTCTTAACTGTAAGGTTAGAGTTGTTTCAAATGACAAAACATGCAACACTGATATTTGAGTGGAAAGCACATAAATTGTGTAAAATGTGTAGGTTTTGCTACGTTTATGACTGAAGCTCTTTTCTGTGTAACATGGCATTTTCCTTCTGATGATTCAGGCCAATGGAAGGGTAGCTGAAGACAACCCTTTGAAAAGGAAACCAGGGTGTCTAGTTTGGATTCTATACATTCGAGTCAGCGACCTGTGCATGTGAAACAATGCCAGCAAACCCAGAATTAAAAGAGTAGTGAGTGGGGACAAAGGTGGGTATGGTCTTGCATGGTAAACTCTCGGTCATTTGTGACTTGTGTCTCTGGTAACTCTGAAAGGAAACCCATAGTGTGGCGGTGTGAATTTCCATGTCAGGAAACAGGACCTTGGATCAATGTCACCCCGGTTCTTTTCTGTTCTTTATCAGCTGAGATGTGCCTTGTGCTTAGAGCTGAGTTGCTTTAGGATATTTTCCAGAAAGATCTAAGATATTAACTTGGATGGCGGTCCGAGAGAATTGTCCTTGGGTTGGGACAACTGACATGATGCCTTCCATAGCTGTGCTGAAAAAAGAGAGTTTGGGAGATGTTAGCAAGCACCCATCCATGCCTACACCCTACAGAAAGAGTCCCGTGCTCCTGGGATGAGCTTTGGTCAGGAAGAGCAAGGGATCTTTTCCCCTAGAGTAGGGATAACTAGATGCCATAACTGAAGACTGACTGATGTCTGGCTCTTGGTATGACCTCGCCCTTCTTCAGCCTAGAGAGTGCTGATGAAGCCTCCCACAGGACCAGACTTCTCTAACATTCGGTACTGAATCAAGAAGAGCTGAATAGCACTGTGCTCACTGTAGAATCTCACCCTTGTTCAAGGTAGTCTTAGATGCACTGGATAATATAAAAGGAGGGACTCCAAAGCTGCTCTCCTGCTTGTCCTATGAGGTGTCAGGGTTTGTTGCCCTCAATTAGTTTTCCACCATGATGTCTGTTAGCAAAGCAAGGGGCTCCTCTCTCAATTTCTCTGTCCTCTGTGCTGTTGAATATGTCATAAGCAGTCACAGTTGACTTTATAAGTAAGGAGCCGGGAGTTGTCCATTAGGATGGATTTAAGTCTGTTCTCCCAGAATCTCAGAAAATCCACTGGTGGCCATAGCATCTTGGAGGTAGACAGATAAGGTGAGGAATGCAGAATTCATAGATGTGGAATCTTTTTCCCCCAGAAGCTTTGCAGTTCCAACACTAAGAGGACAGGATAGGTCATGTCCATATGGATGGGTGCCTTCCCATGTGAGGGAAGACCTGCGGGTCTCCAGTGCAATCGGCATGCTCCTGAAGGCTAAAGTGTAAACTAGACTGTTCTTCTACTGAAAGGAAGCAGCTTCTAGTCTCGTTCTCCTCTAGAAATCCCTTTACATGTGCCCTTATAGATGTGTTTTGCAGGAGATGTGGCTCAGATAATGGTCACCATACCAGTATAGCAAATCCTTGGTCTTCCTGTCAGAAGCGACTTTTTCGAGGTTACAGGGAGAAATTCCCACCTCCTTAGAAGCTGAAATGACTTCTAAGTCAGGAAGGGAAAGGCACAGGTCCGTGTGAAGGAAGTCTTTAGATGTGAGCATAGCCACTCAATTGTGGAGAAATTGAGAATGCCCTCTGTGTTCTTATCAGTCTTGAGGATCATAAAGGAATAGTAAAATTGTTAGAAATTTCACTTGTTCTGTGACCTGCTGTGATTTGATTTTGCCTGGTGACAGAAACCAGTGAGAATGTTTGGGGTTACATGATACTGTATTGGGAAGTTTCCAATGTTAAATTTTGTATCTACAGTGAAGATTCTCAGTATGGAATCTTGGAGAAAGGAAGACATGGATATTTTCTGAGAATTGTGCCTATTCATTTGAAACTTAGTGAACAGTTTAATGTTTTCAACCTCTGTATTATGGAATGCTAAGATTCTAGAATTCTATGAAGATGTGTAGGATATTTGCTTTGATTTTTTAAATTTTTAGATGGAAGTTTTGAGTGCCAGAATAGATATGGGGACCGTTTGATAAAATAGAAAGGAAATGAGGCTCACTCAGTCTTCCATAGACACACTAACTAAAAGAATGGAAAGGAATCACATCTTACAGTGGGGAAGAGCAGAAGTGTAAGATTGTTCTCATGTGGTATACCATAGGCAGCCTTGTTCTGCCTTTTCTAGCCAGGCTTGCCTTTCCGCGAGTGGTTCACCTTTATCAGCCTCTACCTTGTTGAACTGTTTTGTTTTTTTTATCTTCAGAGATGACAGCTCTCTAGATTTCTGAGTGCCTATCCTCTTCTCTTTCTCTGTCCAACTTTCTTGTCTTAGTTTCCCTTCTGAATATATTTGTACCCCTTCCTGGCAGTAAAAGACCCTCTGTACTTTGTATCAGTGGACAAGCAGTCTTGTTTCCTGCTTTTCTCCCTAACTTCACGTGTCACCTATGATTCCCTGTTCTTTGGATGAGGATTGGGCATTTTATTGGGTCACTCTTTGTCTACAGCCTTCAGATACTTTCCTAGGAGGTTTCACAGGGCTATTGAACTGGTTGGTGACTGAGTGAAGTGAAGAGAGAAGGGACTGCAGCAGGTGTTAGTGAGCTGACCCATTAGAGACGACTCAGTCCTGAGCTTGCTGGGTCCACTTGAGGGGCCATGAGCAGTGTATCTCAGAATGTCCCTCTGGGTGAAGAGTTTGGCTGCTTACCCCCAACATGGTCAGTTGCACTACTCTTAGCTTTCCCCCATAGTATTTCCTGGAAGTGTTGAGATGGGACTCTGGAAAGGAAACAATTGGGAAGTGAGAATGGAGTGAGGGTGATATTCCTAATAGCTCAGCTGCTGTCAAACCCACCTGACTGCTTCTCAGAGGGCGAGGACCTGGCCTGATACGACCTAGAGCAAAGGAGCTTCCAGTTTTTTTCTTATGATGGAGAGCTGCCTTCTTGGAAGAAATGTGACACTAATGTGCCCCCTATTATCTGCATCCAGATATATCTTTTTTCCTGTTTAGATATCATTGAAGGAGCAAGTCAGATATTATTTTGCGCTTCTTATTTTGTGTGAACTTGGTTACTTGACCTTTTCCATTTGGGAGGTGTGAGGCGGGCTTGTGTGGCCCGTGACTACAGAGAGTTCCAAGTTTCCCTCAAAGCCTGTGCCCAACAGAGACCTCGGGATGGGTTGATGTGTGAAATTGAATTGGCTGATAATGGGGCCTGGGAGCAGAATGAGCTTTCTGTTTTGCTGTGTGGAAATTCATCCCTTGAACTGCAGAGGGTGCCTGTACTTGGATTCTTTTCTCTTTGAATTTGTCTGTTTCCCATGAAATTCTGCTTGTTTCTAATCTATGAGTGACCTCCTTAACACCTAAGCCTACTTTAAATGCAACTTCTCCAAAAGCCTTTTTCTCTAAAGACAACAGCTCTGCAGGGTCTTCCTTGAATGAGTTAAGTGTGTGGATGTCTTTTGGGCACCTGTCTCCCCTCTGAAGGACATGCCTCATGGTCCCTGCATTGCACAAATTTGAGTGATCATCTGACGTGGGCTATCATAGGCAGGCTCTGTCTGGATGTTCAGGATCTTTTCCTTCGCAGCTCATTGCTCCCATTAGCCTGAGGTGAGGGACCCTACCTGGCAGCTCTGCTGGGTGACAGTGGATTTCCCTGGCCTAGCCCCTTGTGATGAGGTGCATTGTCCAAGTTTGTGATCCACCTTGGTAAGCGATGGTATCTCCATAGGAATGGGTCAACTGCTGAGTCTCCTAGAGATGTAGGTGATCAGAACAGTTTCCTGAAAACTGGGAATCACAATTTGTTGACCAGCCTAGGGAACACAGAGAAGAGAGTTGTAACTGATGGCAAGAAACCTGTGAGCGTAGTCTTGTGTTGGTCACCCTTAGGCCACAGGAGGCTTGCTGTCACCATAAACCCTGTATGAAGCTCCACTGAATGCAGGCCAGAATGTCCTTGTTAAGAAGCAAGACTCCTGGAGTTGGCACCAGTGCCACTGTATGTTCTATCCTTTACCAGCTAAGATAGCCTTTGTAGCTGAAGCTGAGCTGGTCCACGTCATTTTCCACTGGCAGTACTGTGAAGAATGTTGAGAAACAGAGCTCTTTGTATTCTCAGCAGCAACTTCCCCCTAACATTATCCAGTGGTGTGGGCCCCTACCTGGCATCTCTGCTGTGGTCTCTAGTCCAGAGACCAGGATTGTGAAATCACCATCTGGCATGTTTCTGCAAGGCCACAGTGTCGCCAGAGTGCTCCTGTGTAGCATGAAAGCACCTGCTAGTTTTGCGATCCTACTGGGACCCTTTTAGATGCATCTGTGGAGATGTTTGCCTGTAGATAGTGTGTGATTTGCTATCAAATAGTAGGTGGCACATCAGCGCCCATGGAACATACTCCAAAATAGATCATGTCATAGTCCACATAAACAAACTATCTGATCATAGTGTAATCAAGGTAGCTCTCAATAACAAAGGATACCACAAAAACTACACAAATACTTGGAGGCAAAACCCCTCACTGTTGTCTAACACTTGGGTTACAGAGCAAATTAAGGACAAAATTAACGAATTCATAAGCCAAAATGACAATGAAAATACATCACAAAGAAACCTATGTGATACAGCAAAGGCTGTGCCAAGGGGCAAGATCATTGCCCTCAGCATACACATTAAAAGAATGGAATCAGAACAGATCAAGAACTTCATCATGCAGCTAAAATGACTGGAGAAACAAGAAAAAAATTGAAACTAAAATGACTAGAAGGAGAGAGATCATAAAGATTAAAGAAGAAATCATCTGATTGAGAATAGAAAGACCATTCAACAAATAAAAAAAACTAAAAGCTGGTTCTTGAGAAAATAAATAGAATTGACAGATCCGTTGCAAGACCTAGCCAAAAAAGAGAGAGAGAGAGAGAGTGACTCATATCTGTAAGGTCAGGGACTCCACTAGAAAAATTACAACAAATATATAGGTTATTCAAACAATCATAGGGAACTATTTCTAGAACCTTTACTCACTAAAGAATAATAATTTTACAGAAATGGATCAATTCTTAGAGAATTATAAACTGCCCAAACTGAATCAAGAAGAAATAAATCAACTAGTTGAACCAATAACTTACAGCGAGATACAGGAGGTAATCAAGAGCCTCCCAACAAAGAAAAGCTCAGGCCCAGATGGATTCACCAATAAATTCTATATAACCTTCAGTGAGGAGCTAATACCAATACTCCTTATACTCTTCCGCAAAATAGAAACAGGGAGAAATCCCAAACTCATTCTATGAAGGCAATATTATACTCATCCACAAACTAGGAAAAGACCAATATCACTAATGAACACATCTGCGAAGCTCCTCAACAAAGTGTTAGCTAACAGGATACAGAAACTGATCAAGAAAACTGTACATCATGACCAAGTAGGCTTCATCCCACAGACGCAAGAATTGTTCAACATCCGCAAATCAATAAATGTAATTCACCACATCAACAGAGCTAAGACGAAGAACCACATCATCATCTCAGCCGATGCCCAAATAGCCTTTGACAAAATACAACACGCATACATGTTAAAAGCCCTGGAGAGACCAGAAATAAAGGGAACATTCTTTAAAATAAGAAAAGCCATATGCAACAGACCAACTGCTAATGCCATATTAAATAGGGAGAAACTAAAACCATTTCCCCTAAACTCAGGAACAAGACAAGGATGCCCACTATCCCTGCTTCTATTCAACATACTGCTGGAATCCCTAGCCATAGCACTAAGGCAAGAGGAAGACATCAAAGGGTTCCACGTTTGGCAAAGAAAAAAAATCAAACTATCCCTACTCACAGATGACATGATCTTATATGGGAAGGACCCAATGAACTCAGTCACCAAACTCCTAGACCTAATAAACCATTTTGGCAAAGTAGCAGGATACAAAATCAACCCACAAAAATCAGCAGCTTTTCTGTACACCAACAATGTATAAGCAGAAAAGGAAATTATGGAAATAATACCATTTACCATAGCTAAAAAAAGAATACATTACCAAGGGATTAACCTAACTAAAGACGTGAATGACCTATTGAATGACAGCTATAAAAATCTAAAAAGGGAAATCAAAGAGCACACAAAGAGATGGAAAGACCTCCTATGCTCATGGGTAGGCAGAATCAATATAGTGAAAATGGCCATATTGCTCCAAATGCTATACAAATTCAATGCAATCCCCATCAATATCCCAGCTACATTCTTCACTGAAATAGAGAAAACAACTCATAAATTCATATGGAACAGCAAAAGACCTAGAATAGCCAAAGCAATTCTAGGGAAAAGAATAACAGACTTCAAGCTCTATTATAGAGCCATCATAACAAAGACAGCCTGGTATTGGTATGAAAATAGACCTGAAGACCAATGGAATAGAATAGAAGACCCAGAAATAAAACTGTATTCTTACAGTCAGCTGATATTCCACAAAGGAGCTAAAGATATACAATGGGAAAAACATAGCCTCTTCAACAACTGTTGCTGGGAAAACTGGGCAGCCATATGTAGAAAACTCAAATTAGACCCTAGCCTATCACCATGCACCAAGATCAACTCAAAATGGATTAAGGACCTCAACATCAGACCAGAATCCTTGAAACTACTGAAGGTCAGAGTAGAAAACATGCTAGAACTTAAAGACACAGGAAGAACCTTCCTGAATATAGTCCCAGGGGCACAACAGATAGGGGAGAGGCTCAACAAGTGGGACTATGACAAAATAAAAAGTTTTGGCACAGCTAAAGACATAGCCACCAATCTAGAAAGACAGCCAATCATATGGGAAAGGATTTTCACCAGCACAGCAACAGACAGAGGCCTAATATCCGTCATCTAAGGAGTACACAATAAACTAACCCCCTCCAAACCCAGTAAACCAATTATTAAATGGGCAAAGGAGCTAAAGAGAGACTGCACAGCAGACCAGATAAAAATGGCAAAGAAACATATGAGGAAATGTTCAACATCCCTGGCAGTAAAGGAAATGCAAATAAAAACAACCCCGAGAAACCACCTCACTACAGTTAGAATGGCCTATACTCTGAACTCAGCCAACAACAAATGCTGGAGGGCGTGCGGGGAAAGAGGAACCCTTCTCCACTGTTGGTGGGAAGGCAAATTAGTACAACCACTTTGAAGAACAGTATGGAGGTTCCTCAAAAAGCTCAGCATAGACATACCCTATGACCCAGCCATACCACTCCTAGGCATCTATCCTGAACAACAGGTCTCAGGATATCAAAAAGACATCTGCACATCCATGTTTATCACTGCACAATTCACAATAGCCAAAATATGGAAACAACCCAGATGCCCCACTATAGATGGATAGATACAAAAAATGTGGTACCTATACACAATGGAATACTACATAGCAAATAGAAATGATAAGATATTGCTATTCACAGGGAAATGGTCAGAACTTGAACAAATAATTTTGAGCAAGACAAGCCTAGAATACAGAGAACAAAGGGGCATGGTGTCCTTGATATATGACTGTTAGAGTGTGTGTGTGGGGAAGAGGGGGAAGACAGTGGAGACCAGGTCTGCGAAACAAAAAACTTCTTTTCAAATTGTATTTCCATAGGTTCCCATCATCGGCCTTACATTATGTATCTAAAACCAAACAACTACTACACATAGAAAGGTTTAGAATAGACCTATCAGTGGATCACAAAGGCTCAACAGGTATGTACATATGATCATATAAGACGAGGATAGGCAAAAACAACTCCAAGAGAAGAACCCAGGAGGATTCTATTGTTGACATTACATGTAAAGTTCTAGGTGAATTTCCTTTGGCCTATGCCACGTGGTTACTGTATATGATTTCAGTACACTGGGTATTATATATATGCCTACCTGATCTAGGGAAGGAAAAGAAAAACGAGGGTATAAGATATGCCAAGAAATGTATTCACTGCCTTGTTATGTAACTGTACACCTTTTGCACAACACCTTGTCAACAAAATTTAATTAATAAAAAAACTAACTAAATAAGTAAAGTAAAAACAGTTTGTAACAAAATGGTTGGGGAAGAAAGGGTACATGTAGGAAGAACCAAGTTTATTCTAACTAAGGGACTGTATGTTAAATCTATTCTCTACACAAGTTTCATCTTTATTTGAGATTGAAGTTGTCAGAGGGGAGTGGTTTCTTTACTATTTTGTGATGACTCTGGCTTAGAACACACTGTCATGTAAGTATCCACAGAAAACCCATGTAAGCTGGGAAGCAATACTAGTGTTGGTAGTTTCTTTGTTTTTAATCAGTTCAGGAGTTCTTAGACTGTTACCCAGCAGTAGCATCTGCAGTGAGATGTGTCCTATCTGAAAGAATCTATGATCCTCGTGGGTCATATATGGAAATTATATGAAGTCATCTGAAAATAAAGTCTATGGAATTACTCTGTAGACTTCAGTACCGAAAAGAATGACCACATAAAGCAGTCCATTCAATAAAGGAGGAACAAAGGAAAGGAGCTAATATTTCTCAAGTATCAGACACTATGGTAAGGGATTTACATATTATATATTGTTTAATCCTCACAGTAACACTACTGAGTGGATATTACTATCTTTGTGTTTAAGAAGAAAGTGAGAACTTAATTAAAGGCATGCAGTGAGAAAAAAAGAATAATCACTTAGTAGGAAATACTTTCAAATTCAAGCCAAACTAAAATTGCATTTCAAATGTATTATCGTGTATTATAATCACATAAAGTATTATGATCATATTTCCCTTCTAAGAACTCCTATTAATAATTATCAAGAATCATGGAAGAGTTATAAGCACTAGAATTAGAAACCAAGTATCCAGACTTAATAATTTTACTTAAAAAATTACATGCAAATTTCAAAATAGCATAGAAATTAAATGACATCATACAGATAAACTTTCTAAGCCATGTTTTAAGGCTTTTCCAATTTGAAATACATCCCAGTGAGAAGTTTTGGAAATATCAAACAAATCATCACATTGCCGATTTTACCATTAGGTTTCCAGTTTCCAGCAGCAAGGAACAGACAGATAGGCCTGTCCTACAGAATGCCCATTTTACCGTCCAGTTTCCAGTGTCCAGCAGCAAGGAACATACAGAGAGGCCTGTCCTAAAGATGGGTATATACACATCTGAGTACTTCGGGCTCCATCAACTGCCTTTGTGACAGCTTAGTCTTTTTCTACGATGTATGCACTTGCCCCTGGGGCCTGCCTCACCATGCATGGACCAGCTAAGCTGCACCTTTGCCAGTTCACCCCTCAACCCCGAAGATAGGCACAAAAGCACATCCTAAGTTTTCCTGTCCTTTCTTCTTGATCTCTGACTGAGAAGCCCGACGCAGTTCTTTAACAATGATACAAATTAATATAGAAATTTCTGACATTTAGCCTCAAATTAATAAACAGGGCAGGGGAATAAATTTTAAATTCCCAATGCCTTGTGCTAAGCCAGATTACTTGATGACAGTGCAAACAGCCTAACACATTAAGATACCAATATTTTGCAACTGCACATTAAAGACGTTTTTCTTTTCTTTCTTTTTTTTTTTTTTTTTTTTTTTTTGCCAGTCCTGGGCCTTGGACTCAGGGCCTGAGCAGTGTCCCTGGCTTTCTTTTTGCTCAAGGCTAGCACTCTGCCACTTGAGTCACAGCGCCACTTCTGGACGTTTTCTGTATATGTGGTGCTGGGGAATCGAACCCAGGGCCTCATGTATATGAGACAAGCTCTCTCACCACTAGGCCATATCCCCAGCCCCTAAAGACGTTTTTTTGATTAAACTACATTTCCTCTATAAAGCAAAGCACAAATCCTTTAAAACATTTGGTAGCTCTGAAACCTGATGACTGTTTGGAGTTTGTCCGGAAATTCAACCATTTTTACATCCGAATGACAATTTTAATCTTAAATTTGTTCACACACACACACACACACACACTCACATACATTCGCTCAAAAGATCCTAAAGCGAGCAAAGTAAATATGGGCCATATATTTTCCAGTAGCATTTTATTTTTGCCAACCTTGCAAATCACCATGTTTTAAGAGAAAACCTGGAGGAACTTGCTGAAATGAATGAGCTTGGGGGAGATTTCTATTCCAAAGGCTCACTGGATTGGCATGACAGCTGATGAGCACAGACTACCAGGTTTGGTTTGAGCAGGGGACTTTTGGAGACAGCCAGCCCAGATGCTCTGTGGACATGGAGCTCTAGCCAGCTGTTTCACAATGTGGGAGGAAGAGCTGCTGCAGGCCTCCTGGTCGTTCGACCATCCACGGTGCTCTCCCGGCCTCTGCTGGCCATCTACAGAGCTACAGGTGCTCTTGTTGGGTCTTGATAGGTTTCACAGTTTGTTCGGTTTTTGGTCCTGGGGCTTGAACTGAGGGTCTGAACTCTCCTTGAGTGTTTTGTCCTCAAGCCTCTTGCTCTGCGAATTGAGCCTCAGCCCTCCTTCCAAGTTTTTGGTGGTTCATTGGCGAGTAAAATCTCATAGATTCTCCTGCCCTAGCTGGCTTCAAATGTGAATCCTCAGATCTCAGCCTCCCGAGTAGCTGGGATGGCAGGCGTGAGCGACTACCACCCTCATCCAGCTGAATTCTGGCAGTAGAACTTTGAGAAAATTATTTAACTTAATTGTAGGAATGCTGAGAAGATATTTCTTTATAATGCTGATCCTAGGGCTTGATGCTGTCCTTGAGTTTTTGTTTGTATGCTTTGTTTTGTTTTCTTTTATCCATTGTGGGGTTTGAACCCAGGGCCTGGGCACTGTCCTTCAGCTTGTACTCTACCACTTTGAGCCACAGATACACTTCTATATTTCTGGTTGTTACAGAGAGCTAAGACTCTCATTGTCTATTGAAGTGCCAGACTTTGAAGTCAGGCCCCATTTTACCATGTGAACCCCATTTTACCACGTGAACCCCACTTTAGAATTTGAACCCTGAGCCAATCAGATTTGTACCTGTGTCCTAATCTTGCTTGCTTGAACACCTGATTATTGTAACCTTGTTCTTTGCCTTTATAAGCCCTGTGTAATCACAGCTCGAGGCTCCCTCCTAACCTCTGCTGTGTCGGTGGGTAGGACGAGGCCCGAGTTGCAGCTCGCTTAAATAAAGCCTTGCCTTGCTTTTGCATTTCGGGATGTCTGAGTCTCGGTAGTCTTCTTGGTGGTGGTTTTGCGGCTTGGCACAACATTTGGGGTTTCGTCCGGGATGGCCCCAGAGACCCCTGAGACCCCAGACTCCGAAGGTAAGAAAATAGCGCTGTTCATTCTGTGTTTCTGTGTCTGTGTGATTTGTAGTATTGTTTTCTGTTTTGAACAGCCTCCTGAATCTGAACCTGTAGGTAGTGAAGGACCAGCCGGAGTGGACACGCTCGTATGGGCAGTCCTTGGAGGACATGGGGAACACCTCAAGCCCTCCACAGGGGGCTCAGGCTTCCCACTACCACCCTGAACCTGAAGGACAGGACCGGGAGGCCCTTCTAACGGGCGCCCGTCCAGTCCACTCTATATTTGGGGTTGTCTGATCTGCTCCTACACAGGAACGGGAGAGAGAGAGCCTCAAGACTGTGTGGTCTTCCCCTCACAGGGGCAGGAGAGACACAGTGAGACTGTGTGGTCTGCCCCCTCACAGGGGCAGGAGAGACACAGTCGAACCTGTAAGGCGTGCCTCCCTAAGTCTGTCTGTAAGTGTTGTCTGGTCTTTGTGCCTGTGATTATTTTCGTGTGTTTCTTTCTTCCGCTGTGCCTGACTGACAAACGGATGATGGGGAATGTTCCTTCCATTCTCCTGGACTTGACTTTAGCTCACTGGAAAGATGTACAGGTGACAGCCCACAATCAGTCAATCAGTGAGAGTGTCCACAAAAAAAGAACTCTAGGGGGACCCCCACCCAGCCTTCTTAAGCAGAAAATTATTTGGTGTGCTAAAATGTTTTACTAAGACTAAAAATGTTTTAGTAAAACTATGAAGCCCCAGAAAAAGAGGCTGGAGTATGCTAAAATCACTTGTTAAAGGTTTTTGTCTTAAAATGTACGGCCGATGCTTATTCTGTGCGCTTTTAAGATCTTTTGAAAATGTATGTGTGTGTGCATGTGTGAGTGTGAACATGTTCAAGACTGCAGTATGATGCAAAACTAAGTTTAAGTTTAAATTCAAAGGGTCATCAAGTTTGGGCATTACCAAATGCTTTAAAGGATTTCTCAGGGTTCTTTAATTAAATTAAAAAAAATCAGAGCTAAGTGTCAGAAATTTGGATTTAAAAGGACATATATATATATACATATATATGTATATATATGTATATATGTATATATATGTATATATATGTGTATATGTATATGTATATGTATACATATATATGTATATATATGTATATATATATATACTAAACTAATGGGGATAGAAGTACACTCTCATTAACTCTATGTATATAGGAAGAAATGGCAAAATGGGCCAATGTTTCTCACTAATATATTGGAAAGCTGAAAGGATAAGTATTTCCAATTGTAATTCTTGCATTAAGGAAAAATTCAAAGGTCTTCATGCCATGCAGTAAATGGGACTGAAGAAAAAAAAAGAGGCTCTTTTGAAACAAGCAGCTCGTAGGCAAAGGGTGGCACCTGGTTTCAGAATGCCTGTGAGCTTCAGTTTTTCCGATGCAGATAAAAGCTAAAGTGTTGCGTTAGTGTTAAAAAGGCTTTGGAAAACAAGAATACATTTCTAGATAAGAAATTTGGAAGTAAAATTGTCCTAAATAATTATTGCAAAGTGAGAGAAAAGGAGAATTATGGCTACCAAAATGTTTAATTGCCATTCCTGCTTCTTTGTAGGTTTTTTGTAACAGTTTCCAGCAGGCCCACAGAGAAGCACAGGTGATTCCTACAAGTTTGTCAAGATCTAATAATGACCCTTAATAAGTTCCAGGTAAGAGAGCATGCTTAAAAACTATTTCTGGGGCTGGGGATAAGGCCTAGTGGCAAGAGTGCTTGCCCCGTATACATGAGGCCCTGGGTTCAATTCCCCAGCACCACATATATAGAAAATGGCCAGAGGAGGCGCTGTGGCTCAGTGGCAGAGTGCTAGCCTTGAGCAATAAGAAGCCAGGGACAGTGCTCAGGCCCTGAGTCCAAGCCCCAGGACTGGCAAAAAAACCCAAAAACCAAAAAACAAAACAAAAAAAAAACTACTTCTATGTGGACTACCTTGTTGCTTCTAATTGGAGTAAAGTGGCCCTTGTAAGAATCACTGATCTGAAATCTGCATTTTGAAGCCAGCCTGGGCAGAGAAAGGTCCCTGTGAGAGACTTGTCTCTAATCAGCCAGCAGAGTACTGGAAACAGAGTGGTGTGGAGCTCAAAAGTGGTAGGGTGCTAGTCTTGAGCTGGAGAGCTGAGGGACAGCCCTCAGGCCCTGAGTCCAAGTCCAGAGAAAAGTCACTCCTTCTGGGACAAAAGTGATGGAGCATCCAGAGGCAGTAAGCCACTGCTTGGATGGCAGAGATGGTGTTAGATCCTAGAATCACTCCTGTTTGGCCTTTCAAAAGTTAATCAAAGCCGGGAAGTCCTAGAAGAATAGTTCATAAGCATGCCTTTCCAATGCCCATGTCTCTCTACTGGGCAGGAACTTGCCAGTCATCTGTGATAGTGGTTAGTAAGGGTAAGTTTGTCAAATGAGAGGATAGATTAAAATCTCAACCCCCCCGCATTTACTCAAAGCTCTGACTGGCAGTGAGAATTTTAAGCTGATACATCTGTTCAGGAAAGAAAGCTTGTAGACCTGAGATTGTGTCCTTATTGAGATCTGTCAAAAGCCTGCAAAGGTAACTTAGGTCATCAGAGATCAGTTCCCCAGCCAGTCAAGAAAATGCTTTTACAAACTAGAATGTTAAAAGGCACAAAATTGTAAACCTGAAGTCACCCATCTTGGCTTCATATTAAAAGAGAGCAAGCGTTGGCTGTCAGATGCATGTAGACTGTGCTGAAAATCCCTGTGCCTAAATCATCCAGGAAAGTGAGAGTTCCTGGGAACAGACTTTAGTAGACCCAGGGCCATGAGCTTTGTCTCCTGTGCCCCAGTATTCCCAAGAAGGCTTGGAGTGGATAAAGAAAATTCCCATGGCCCACAAAACCCCTGGACAGAGAAGGAAACAATGACTGGTGGAAAACTTGTGAAGGGAAACTTATCCTGCCACAGGGGCTGGGTAAGGGGATCCTTAAGAGAATCTGAGCTTCTCACATGGGAATCCGAAAAATGCAGGACTTGCTCTGACACTCCAAAGTGAAAATTAGACAAGGAGATCAACTTATTGAAGATATTGTTAAAAATTGTAAGGCCTGTCAGCTCACCAACACCCCCAATCAACCAGTTACTAAAGGAGCTCGCCTCTGTGGGAATAGGCCAGGCGTGTATTGGGAAGTAGATTTCACAGAAATTACAAATATTTGCTAGTTTTTGTAGACACCTTTTTCAGGATGGGTTGAAGCCTATCCAACAAAGCATGAGACTGCGAATGTAGTGGCTAAGAAGATCCTGGAAGAAATCCTACCCAGGTATGGCTTCCCATCCACAATTGGGTCAGACAACAGACCGGCCTTCATCTCAAAAGTAAGTCAGGGAATAGCCACTGCACTGGGGATGGATTGGAAATTGCATTGTGCTTATAGACCCCAGAGTTCAGGACAGGTAGAGAAAATGAATCAGACTCTAAAAGAAACCTTAAATAAACTGGCCTTAGAGACTGGCACAGATTGGGTGTCACTCCTTCTTTTGCTCTGCTTAGAGTAAGAAATTCTCCCTATCAACTTGGCTTTACTCCTTTTGAAATAATGTATGGGTACCCCCCGCCCATTATCCCTAGCCTTCAGACTGAATTGCTTGCTGATTTGGATGATACTGAATTTTGGTGTAAACTTGATTATTTGCAGCTCGTGCACAAGAAAATGTGTCCCCAACTTAAGGCATTACATGATTCTGCTTCTGTCCCTACCCCCCATTTATTCAGGCCAGGAGATTGGGTGTTCGTCCGGAGGCATACCCCCAAATCCTTAGAACCACAGTGGAAGGGACCCTACGTGGTGCTACTGACTACTCCCACCGCCCTTAAGGTAGATGGCATCACCACTTGGGTCCATTGCTCCCATGCCAGGCCAGCTGAACCTTTTGCCCTGGACTACGACTACTGTAGTGGATGGGAGGTCTCCAAGCACCCGACTCAGCCACTTCGCCTTCGCCTCAAGAAAAGAAAGTTAGATTGAATATTGTTATAATTTTCTTTTTGCCTTCTTTCCTTACTACCCTGGCTAGTGTTGATGTTATTTTGGCAGCTCACTCCAAAGTGAGGTGACCCCCTTATCTTAGGTAGTTTTGGGCTTGCTCAGGAATATGGGTATAGCCACCAGACCCTTAGAGCATAGCTGAGAAGTTTATGTATTTTGTTGCTTACATTTGTATACTAAACACTATACAGCTAATGGTAAGTCTGTATAGCTGAAAGTTAATTTTCAGTTTGCAGTAATCCTGCAGTCCCTTGGTAAAGTAGACTAAGGTTATAGGTTCCTGGCTAGGTAAGTCTACGCCCCTGAGTCAGCCTGAAGAAGTTACAGAAGATGGATGATCTTCACCCATCAGCCCCCCTTTGAAATCAAGGGACCAGAGTTGTTTTTGGGAAGATGAGGCAGGATAAACTAGAGGCATGCAAAACAGAGGTACAGAGACTATTCTTGTAAGAAATGGTGGCAGGCCCTTTGGTTACTACTTTGGGCCCTTTTGGCCCATGTCTTATTTCTATATCATCCCCTAGACATGCAAGCCATTGAAATGGACAGAATGGAGCCATGATTGGCTCCCAAGGTACCAAAAAGAAAAAGGGGGAAATGAAGTGCCAGACACGTGAACCCCATTTTAGAATTAAACCCTGAGCCAATCAGATTTGTACCTGTGTCCTAATCTTGCTTGCTTGAACACCTGATTGTTGTAACCTTGTTCTTTGCCTTTATAAGCCCTGTGTAATCAAAGCTCGGGGCTCCCTCCTAACCTCCGCTGTGTCGGCGTGTAGGACGAGGCCCAAGTTGCAGCTCGCTTAAATATAGCCTTGCCTTGCTTTTGCATTTCAGAATGTCTGAGTCTCGGTGGTCTTCTTGGTGGTGGTCTTGAGACTTGGCACAACAACTCTGAGAAGCAAGCTACCTCTTTGGTTCTTCTCCTGGGTTTTATGACAATCTGTTCAACTCAATTTTTTGGTATGCTCCCAACTTTAAATATTCTGTTCCAGTGTCCAATCATGGACCCTGAACCGGACCTCCTGACTTCATAAACAAGTGTTCTCTCCCTCCCTCTCTCTCTCTCTCCCCCCCCTCTCTCTCTCCCCCCCCACCCCTTCATTCTCTCTCACTGGTGGTACTTGAAATGCTTGAGTTTGGATCCCCCAAGAGACCACCAAAGACCAAGACCAATGCAAGCAGCAAAGGGCGTTTATTTTGGGCTAGCTTGGTCCTCCGTGCACTCAGTAAACTAGTGAAACGGAGAGGCCCTGAGCCTAGGGCTTCCAGCTGTTTTATACATTCTTTGGGGAAGGCAGGGACTTAGCATACCTCATAGCATCTTTTAACAATCAACACACACCGGGGGAAAATTATAAAATAATTCTAAAGCATGTTTGGCCCATTTGGTGGCGGGAAGGAATCTGGAAAGGGTCATTGGTCAGAACAAGGGACCAACACATTTAAAATGGATTGGTTAAGCCTTAAGGGTGTAGCAAGGGGGATACAACTGCAGGGTTTAAGATACTGGAAACCACACCTGGGTGGGGGGGCGGGGTCTTCTGGTAACTCTAAAACTTGTTTGTTTGAGAACTATCTGCCCCAAGGCTTTTTATGGTCTTTACTGGAAAGCGAAGGGTGGGGAGTAGGGCTTGCAGTAAGGTCAGTCAGGTACAGAATGGGGGCTTAGTACAATGTGGAGTTACTCTGGTCCTTCACTCTGGCTCTACAGTACTGAGGCTTGAACGCTGGGTCTGGTGCTCTCACTTTGGCTTTTTCACTCAAGGCTGGTGTTCTACCACTTGAGCCACAACTCCATTTCTGGCTTTTTGGTGATTAATTGGAGACCACAGTCTCAAATGCTTTCCTTCTTTGGTTGGGTTTGAACCACAATCCTCAGATCTCACATCTGTAATTGCAGCTTTGGAGAAAGCTCCAGAGCTTCTCTTCTCTATATGTGATTCCCCAGCATGCTCCTGGGGCCGCCATTACACCAGCCCTCTGTGCAGAATCTTTTCAGAAACCCCAGCAGCAACACCATAAAACCATCTTTCCAAATGCTACATTGGCTATGCTTTGGAGACAGAGTTGAAGACATGCTTGTTTGGGGAGCCACCTTGACAGCCCCATCCTCAATGAGTATCCCATGATCAAAAAATGGAGAGAAATAGGGCACCCTACTATATAATTATTATCTATTACTACCAAGGTTTCTCTCCAACCTGAGCTTCATCCTTGGTGAACGCAGCTGATAGGAGGAAGGCAGCATGTCCATGGAGCTGCAGGAAACACTGAGAAGCTCATCTCTAACTTCATGCAGAGGGACCCTCTGTGGCTTATTAGTGACAAAACACTGAGTAAATTCCCGGAATCTGCTGTGTTCATTCATACAAAGGATAAGAGAGGAAGAAATATGTCATCCTCGAGCCTGAAAGTAGCAGTGAGAACATCATCTGGCATTGCCAGGGCCATGCAGTGTTATCCATGACTACCACTGGAATTGGTAGTGCAGATGATTTCATAATGAGGAATACAACCAGAGTCAACACTAGCCATGTGGGCAGCAACATGGGCTAGAGAGAAGGGTTTCTCATAAATCTGTTGGAGATTATCTTACTACAGCCATCTCAAACTCTTCTCTTTTCTAGGCCATGGACAACTGCGCTCCTGAGACAATCCCAGACCAATTAACCTGATCCAGTGAAGAACATGTCAGCCAGTGCTGGTAGCTCACACCTGTAATCCTAGCTACTCAAGAGGCTGAGATCAGGGGATCATGGTTCAAAGACAGCCCAGGAAGAAATGTCTGTGAGACTCTTATCTCCATAAACTACTCAGAAAAAGCCAGCAGTAGTAGAGCTCTACCCTTGAGTGAAAGAAGGTCAGGAGTAGCACCCAGGCGCTGAGTTCAAGCCCGAGGTCACCCCTCCCCCCAAAAGAAAAATCTCCTCTCATACACTTTCTAAGCCTTGTTCTTAAATGGTCAAACATACAATATTTTTTCCCATAGTTAATATGTATCTTAAATCCAACAGCTCAACAAAATAAGTAGATCTGACAGCAGTGCTGTGTTCTCCATGCTCTCTGCTCTCTGCTTCTTCTGGTTCTTAGAATTGCTGAGAGGGCAGGGGCTGTGGCTTGTCTCCAAAGATGGTACATATTGTACATCCCACCACTAGGTCTGCCTGCCCACATCACCTGTGTGGTCCCACACAAATGCAAAGAGTACACACAATCCTCCTTCACAGAGCCAGATCAAAAGACATTTTGCAACATCCTGCTTCGTCTTCTGGAAGCTTTGACTTCTGAGCTGAGCTACCGGAATGTGCACACTCAATGCACAGGGGCAGATCATGTACTGGAACCCCAGCTGTCACATGAGGGCAAGAACATGAGACACCCTAGTGAGAACCCCCACCCCAGATCAGCCAACCTATAGAATTGTGGTTCATTACCCAGCAAGAAAGACACAGCAGAAGAGGGCTGGGAAAAAAGCAAAGGAAAATCTGAGACAGGCAAGCCCTTTCTACCTACAGTACCGTGCTAGTGGATATGGAAATCTGCAGCCCACTGAGGCTTTGTGTTTTGTTCTAAGTGTAGGTGTTAATCATAATCAGGCCTCTGTCCCTAGTGATCTCCTGCAGATAATCAAGGCATCAAAGTAAGCATTTTCTGTGAATATCTATAGAATTTAAAAGGTCGGTTTTATATTCTTATATGTTCTCCTTAATTCTTTCTTTACTTTTGTAATATCCAGGGTGGTGGGAAGTCCCACCCTGTGCTGGTGTTAATGCCATGTAGATTGGAGGGGACATGGAATTAAGGAGTGGTCATAGGTGGTTGGACAGTGGTCCAGGCTGCTGGAATGTGTGGGGCATCAGGAGTGGGGGAAGGGCAGCCTAGGAAGTCCCACCCCATGCTGGTATCACTGCCATGGTGGCATTTCCACGTGGGCCCAACTGCTGGAGGGGGGCAGGGTGCCAAAGGGCCAGAGGGTGTATATATATATGGTGCCTGTGTGGAGGAAAAGAGGGAGAGAGGGAGAAGAGAGGAAAGCAGGCAATGCCTGCCGGAGTAGCTGAGGAGCTGAGTGGAGATGAGAGGTGCAGTTTCTGACCCTGCTGTAAAGCCTGAGGCCTGTAGAGAAGTCTGAAGCCTGAGGCCTCTGGAGAGGCCTGAGGCCTGAGGAGAGATGAGGCCTGCAGGAAGGAGGAATAGAAGGAAGCTCACTCCTTCCCAGTTTTGGAGGTCAGAGCTGGTCTGGACTGTGGGTTCTGAGTAATTGGCCAAGGACAAGTTAGTCGCAGGCCAGTATTGGAGATATGGAGGCTGTTCTGTTTCTGGGTTTGGGGTTGTAAACGAAGTTCCTTTATAAATAAAACCCCTCTCCACTTTTAGCTGTGCCTTCATGCATTTTTCTCACTCTCAGGTTATTACATTCTTGAGCTAGGCAAAAGAAAGACTACAATCTTCTATAATAAAGCAAGGCTACCTTGCCTTCCCCAGCCCCCTATACACAGCAAGGTTAGTGTTCACGGACCTCATGGCTAGAGCAAGGACAATGACCAGCACATTTGTATGGAATGGCCACCAGTGTTTCCTGTATTCCCATCTTAACTGCGGAATTGGCATGACACAGAGGCAATAGCCTCCACTTTCACAGTGGTGGCATTTATTTTTACATTTGATGCCTGCAGAAAACTCTCTTACAATACATAATAGGCTGGTGATTGGCAGGTATTGCCCTATCAGCATCCACTTCCTCTCACTTCTTGGCTGAAGCCTCTCTTTCATGTTATTTGAAATCTCAATATGACAATTTAATACCAAACCTTCTAACCTTTCTTTCTAACTGGCATGGCCATGTGACACTGCTAAAGCTACTTAAGATGTAGAGACCCATTGCCAGCACAATCCAGGCTTGCCTCCCAGAAAATCTATAGCCATAGCTGCCACTTTGTAACCACTGAGGCAGGAGGCTGGCAAAGGATCCTTGGTTGCCAGGGCAACAGGTAGAGAGCTACTCACCATGGTTACCAGGGCCACTGGGCAGCCCACATACCCACCCATAAGATCCATCATGTGTAAGAAACACTCAAGGGCCCCAAATAATCTCCCCAAGAGCCCAATAAATGTGCTAATAAAGATGCTGATAAAATTCCTGGGACCAGATAATCTGGCACCAAGTCTCAAGCTTGTCCAGGTAAGCAAAGCCCTTATCCAGTCAGTTTGTATTCATAGGAGATAAGGACAGGACCTATAATGACCTTTTGACCCACAATACCTAGAACTCTAGTTCCAGGCTACCAATCTCTATGAGACAGCAATTCTGTAATAGCATATACACAGCTAGGACCCTGAGCATGTGCAGTCAATCCCGTGTTCTGGGTATGCTTAGACACACAATACACACTTGTCTCTTAGGATCCACACCAAAACAAAGCTCTACCCAATAACCAGATCCTGTCTTCCTTAATTCTCTCCCAATAAGTGACAAATAGGGAAGGTTACTTCTGCTGCTGTGGAATTCCTGCACAGCCTGACATGCATTGTCCTGCCAGCTGTCCTTGAGCTTTCCAATGCTTCAGTGTCCTTTCTTTGTTTGGAATGAGCCAGGACTAAGCTCTTGATGGGAGTCATCACCCCTGAGATTTGCATTAGGTAACTAACATTCTTGGATGGATGCTGATGATGGCAAAATAAGGTGAGGTGCTCTTGCATTTGGAGGAGCACACTCTGGCTCATCCTGCCCCCATGCTTTCACAGGGTAAGCTTTCAATAGACTTTCTAACAATTTTATTGTGCTTCACACCTTGCTTGAATACTTCTTTGATAGGATGCAAGGGCTGAGGTTAACCTCTGAGCTGACTTTCCAATGACAACACAAGGCAATAAGTACAATGATGAAAGCTGACATGCTAGTGAGAGTAGAGCAGAGGGCACTGAAAAACATGGGTGTGTGGTGGCATTCCCAGCAGCTGAGCCATACCTGCAAACTGCCTGTGTCCATATTTCTCATGTGTACTTGTTACTATAGCCACCAACAACAGACCTTCTGCTTGCTTGCAGCCAAACTAAACCAAATTTGTGAAAAGCCAGTGAACTCTTGTAACAGTGGTCTCAATAACAGCTTCTTAACTAAAAATTCTCTTCAACCCATCTCATAATGCACACTGAGGGGTCAACCATTCATTTAGAGAAGCTATATGTTCACCCAAAATGTCTGTCATTTAAAAAAAATTCTGCCAAGGGAGAGCCAGCTATACCAGACTAACAACTGAAACACAGGCACACACACACACACACACACACACACACACACACACACACACACACACACACACATCAGAAGAAAGGCCTGAGCTTGTATAAGTAGTTAGGGAAACTATGGGAGGGAAATGTGGGAGGACTTGTCCCCATTTTGGCTTGTGTGAGAGCAACAAAGGCCCTGCCTTTGGGAAATGGGAAACACTTGGCAGGAACAACTGTTCATGGCTATTAAACACCTTGCCTTTGCTTTAGCATTGAATCACCCACAAAACCCCAGATTTGTCTCTCTTACTCCTCCATGGTTATCAGAATCCCATAATTAAAGGATAATGAAAGTAAACAATGTCATAGAAAACTAGATGTCTTTAAAAGGAGTGGGGATATAGCAAGACAAATGTTCCTAAAGATAGCAGCACAGCCAGTTGAAATTGCTAAGGAGTTCTGTTTGTGTGTGTTGGTGGTGGTGATTAAAAAGGCAATCATCAGCTAAGTGAAGTATTTACAGGGAAACTGACTCTTGATGAATAATAAATCATCTCAGCAAATTCACACTAAAATAGGGCAAGCATGCCATAACAGCAAGGCCCAGACAAACACCCCAAACCAAAGCACAGTTAGGGGGCCCAATATAGCTCTATCAACATCACTCGTCTCCAAATTTTTACCTCAGTCTCTTCAGACATGATTAGGTATGCCAAACAAGGTATATGAAAATGTAAAGAGAAATCCCTTTATATAAAAAAACTCAAACACACACACACAGAGGCATATATCAAACATACCACACATACATCATACCATATTCTCCACACACATAGCACACAACATACACATACCACACACTCTTAAACACTTTCTTTATGCCTGTAGTATGTTAGAATAAAACAAGGAGAATGTGAGAATCTCTACCGAGGAATCTGAGGAGACAAGGAGGCATGGTGACTAGAAGCAATATGGCAACCTGGATCTTGAAAAAAAGAAAAAAAAAAGACTGAAATGATATCTTAGGGAATAAGACAACCTTGTAGACTTTAGTTGATAAAAATGTTCCAATTTTAATGTGTCCATTGTGACAAATGACTGCTCTAGTGTAATGGATAAACCAGATATGCAGTTAAAAAAACCCTTTTTACTACTGTTGCAATTTTTTCTGTAAACCAAAAGCTCTTCTAGGGCATCGTGGTGCAAGACTGTAATCCAAGCTACTAGAGAGGCTAGACATAGAAGGGGTGCTGTCTGAGGCCAGCACAGGCCAAAATGCAAGACCCTAATTGAAAAATTAACTAGAGTAAAAAGGGCCGGAGGAGTTATTCATGTGGCAGAGTGCCTGCCTATGAATATGTGGGCCCTGCATTTGAAACTTCACACTGTCCAATGCCCAAACACGAAACAGAAGAACTCTTCTAAAGTTACATGCCAAATTCATAGAAACAAGAAGTTCGGGTGTGCTATTATTACATGCTAAGATGACTTTAGAAAACAATTACACCCAGCATTAAGAAAGCTAGAAGAATTTTAAATGTAAAGAAATGCTGAATGCCTGAAAAGATAGATGTTGAACCTCCTTTGAACGCTACATGATGTCTATCTGTATTGAAATACCACACAACTTCCTGGTCATATGCAAATTTTGTGTTTTATATATCAACTAAGAGATTAAAAGAAAAAATTCAGTAAATTTTGAAAATTCGATTGATGAAAAATATTCTTGCAGCCTCTTTCATGTTTATCCTTCCAAAAGGTATAAATCATAATAACTATCTAAACACTTTCCTATTGGAAGCTAAGATAATATGGTCCAATGATCTTACTTATGCTAGAACACAATAAGTGAGTTATTATAGAGCAACCCTCCCAGATTGTTTTGCTCCTCTCAAATATCTGAGGGTTTCAGTTGTAAGAGGCTGGGAATGTGGCATAGTGGTAGAGTGCTTGGCTAGCATACATGAAGCCCTGGATTCGATTCCTCAATACGACATACACAGAAAAAGCGGGAAGTGGCACTGTGGCTCAAGGGGTAGAGTGCTAGCCTTGAGCAAAAGAAGCTCAGGGACAGTGCCCAGGCCCTCAATAAAAGCCCTAGGACTTGCCAAAAAAAAAAAAAAAACACCAAAAAATGAATTGTATTACAATAAAATATGATGGTGTTCTGGGAAGAAAGACGACAGCAACTGCTTATCAATGTGTATGTCTAGTTCCAACTGCTCCCCTTGCAGGGCTAGTATCCTCTTTCACTTCTTGGGGGAGCGTGGTGCTAAGGCTTGAACTTAGAGTTCTGAGTTCTCCCTCAGCTGCTTCCTTGGCTGTTACTCTACCATTTGAGTCATGCTTCTAAGGCCAACATTTCACTAGCTAATTGGACACGGACTTTCATAGACTTTTTTCCCCCACATCAGCTCTGAACTGTAATCCTTCAGATCTCAGACTCTTTAGTAACTATGATTACAAGCACGAGTCATAGGCACCAGGCAAATGAACTTAAACTCAGAGCCTTCTGCTATCACCCAACATGCTTGGTCATGCCTGGTGCTCTACCATTTGAGTCACTTTTCCAATCTCATTGTGCTTCTTTAGGCCATTTTCACAGTGAAGTTTAACCTAACTATTCTTTCCTCTCTATTGCTCCTACTCTCTCCTTCCTTGCCTCCCCTTCCCTCTCAGTACTGAAATTTGAAATGAAGACCTTATGCCAGGCTGGTGCAATACCACCATGAAGGAATCATGCCCCCAGCTCTGTTTTTCACTAGTTAATTTTAGGACAGGGCCTTGCTTCCTATCAGGAATGCAACTGAGCTGCAATCTACCTACTTTTAGGATTCCTGCCACTGGGATCACAGACATGTGTCATCACATGCAGTTTCTCTCCTTTGAGATAGAGTGTCATGGAGTTTTCTGTCTGGGCTGCCCTGATACCATGATCTATCCAATCCCAGTCTTCCCCATAGCTTGGGATGACAGCTATATGTCACCATACCCAGTTACAGGTTGAAAGGAGTTCTGTAAATTTTTCTGCCTTGGCTGGTCTTGAACTGCATTCCTTCCCTTCTCAGCCTCCCATGTAGGAAGGATTATACCCATGAGTAACAGGCAGCTGGAAGACTATTTTCTTTCCCTCGTACCATGTTTGTATCATGATTGTACCATGTGGATCCTTGCACACTTCAAGGAGACTGTAGACCCCCAAAGCTTACCTCAAATGACACTTACATGGGGAGTCAAGGCCTGGCTCAGTGAAGCAGGGCTGGGAAGATGGACTGAGTGAGTCCAGGCCCCTCCCACCAAGGTGCCCCTTCAAGCTAAAGGTCTCCTTGCCTTGAGCAAGGGGAAAGGGACCTCAGCAGTGACAGGGCTCTTTGTCAAGAAGCAGAATTACTTGAACTCAGGGAGAACCCAAGTGCTCTCATTGAGAGCCAGCAAGGGAGGGGGGAAGGGAGCAAAGAGCCCAAGAGATGGGGAGGGCAGGTGGGCTGTGGGGAAGCAGATGGCACAGGGCTCCCTTCAGCAAGGGAGCATGTTAAGCTGACCTTGACTTCCTTTCCCAGGATGCTCTCCAAGGCTCAGTAAAGGGGGTTGTTTAGCAGAAATCACTGAAGGTGACTGAGATAGGCTGCCAGCAGCAGAAGTCTTTTGCCCAGGGTGACTGTGAGAAAATCCCTGGCCTGTGAGTGCTGGGGAGGGGGAGGTTTCCCATGAAGTGTGCAAATGGAGGCAATAGCCCATGAAAAATACATGAAGCATTTTAATGGTCTGGTTCTAGTGAATATTCCTGCTAAACCATTCCCATCAAAGGAAAGAGAACAAGGGCCAGGCAAATGCCTTTTGAAATTCAAGAGTGATTTCTCAGCTAAGAAAAACAAATTGGCTGGAGCTGATACTGTTCATTTCCGTAAAAGGGAAGACCCATTGTCAGTCAATTAACCCAGTTCTGATCATCAGGAAACTGATGTTCACTGTACAGAAATACGAACTCAGACTATTGATGTTAGCCTATTTCTTTGGCGATATTTATTTAAATGTACACTAATTGTTCACAGCATTCATTAGTTGCCGTTCTAGCTCTAAGACCCTGTTTTTACATCCTGTATAATAGTATTCCAGAAATATGGAAGGATTTGGGGCATGTTCACTGGGAGCAACATAATCTGGCCCCACAAGGCAATGATGAGTTCATTTCTTAATTTAACTCTCTCTTTTCTCTTCTTTCTGTTGTTTGAATGCTTTCTATGCTGGGGGTAGGGGTAGGGGAAGCAATGCTCTGAGGTCAAGGAACTCAAAGGTGAGGCAATCAACCTCATTGAGCATAGTCAGTCAACTCTAGAATCCTATTTAGAGATGGAGAACAGGGAACAGGGACTCCCAGTTCAAAGAAGCTCACAAGACTCCATCTTAAACTAATGCCAACAATGATGGCACATACCTGTCATCTTTAGTGAACCAGAGAAAAATAAAGCAAGCCCTTAACTTGAAAATAACCTAAGGAAAAAGGGGCAACAGCCATGGCTCAAATGGTAGTCCCTCAGGAGTGCAAATCTATCCATCCATCATTAGAATCCTTGTTCTTTTGGGGATTAATTCTAACCAGGGAAACCATAAACACACATGGGAACAGGATTACTTCAGAGAGTACTTAAATGCAGTAAAGATAATACAAAGATCATCATCAGCTTCCCTGTGGAAGGGATGGGCCACAGTAGATCAGGGAGGACCCTTCTACGAGTGATGAAAATCATCATGGTGGCGTTTTGCCTGAACAGTCTTTGTAGAAGTCATGACATGACTGAGGAACAACACCCCCCCAACCAAAACCACTATCCTGAATTCTGTGTTTGTTTCCTTTGGTAAAAGAAAGAGGAGCTGGGAATGTGGCTTAGTGGTAGAGTGCTTGCCTAGCATGCATGAAGCCCTGGGTTCGATTCCTCAGTACCACATAAACAGAAAAGGCCAGATGTGGTACTGTGGCTCACGTGGTATAGTGCTAGCCTTGAGCAAAAGAAGCTCAGGTGAAGTGCCCAGGCCCTGAGTTCAAGCCCCAGGACTGGCAAAAAGAGAAAAAGGAAAAAAAAGTGTTATAGAAGTTTTTATGGCTGCAAATTTTCTGCAAAGTCATTATATGGGTTTCCTTTTCAGGACCTTCCTTTTCAAATAGCTATTGACAAGATTCACCCATGTCACATGTATCTACAGTTTCTATTTATGGTTTACTACTTCATCATATTCCTTTGCATTTCATGTCTTAATGTATTGCATTTTGTCCACTGAAGGAAGAAAAATACTCATAAAAATATTATCAATAAATATTTTACAACTATGGTCCTAAGAATGTATAGTAATAAACACTTCAGGAAAATGTATAGAGTTTAAGTAATAAGTATTCCAAAACAATTAACTGTTCTGGAAACCTTGCTCATTATCTACAATTCTTCAGATCCCATTTCACCAACTAATTAGAAATTTAACCAAGAGGAAACCTTCTGTTTTTAATTTCCTACTGGATCCTTGCTTTTATTATCTCTTGCTTTTAAGAATCTATTCACAAGATCTTCTCCCCTGCCATTTAATTACAAAGAATCTAGAGTGCTCTTTACATAAACCCAAGAATCTGGTGTTGTGTCTTCCTTGCTGGCCGAGGTGGACGTGACAGAAACTTTTGGTCACTATCAGAATGATGAGGAAACTTACCATCATTTAGGTTTGTCTTTGTTTTTGAACATGAAATCTTGGGATTTTGAGGCTCTCTATTGGTGGTCATCTCTGTTCAAATGTATGACATAGTAGAACAGAAGTAAATAGGAGCATTTGCCTAGGATGAATGAGAATGTGTTTTCCTATCATGTAAAAGGAATCATTCAAGATTCAAGGCTCTGTAAAGGGCTTGAGGCAGTCACTAGGGCCCCAAGTAGTCTGGCAAGACTATAATTCTTGCTTCCAAACAAAGGCAATGGAAGAACAGCTGAAACCCCAGCATCCTGTTCTGGTTTCTAAGGTCCTGGAGGGAAAAAGCACTGAAAATATGCTGGGCACCAGGGGCTCACACATGTAATTGTAGCCACTCAGAAACTGAGAGCTGAGGATCACACTTCAAAGACAGTCCAGACAGAAAAGTCTATGAGACTCTTATCTCCAATTAACCAACAAAAAGCCAGAGAGAAGCTGTGGCTAAAGTGGTAGAGAATCAGTCTTGAGTGGGAAAGGCAAGGAAGATAAAGAGGTCATTGGGTGCCAGTGGCTCACACCTGTAATCCTAGCTACTCAGGAGGCTGAGAGCTGAGAATTGTGATTTGAAGCCAGCCCAGGCAGATAAGTACCTGTGAGATTCTTCTCTCCAATAGAGTGCTCAAAAACCGGAAGTGGTGATGTGGCTCGAGCGTTAGACACTAGCCTTGAACACAAAGAGGCTCAGGGACAGCACTCAGGCCCTGAGTTTCAAGTCCCACAACTCACCAAAAGAAGAAAGAAAAAAAAAGAGCAAGGAGCCCCGGTATCAGCACACACTCACACAAAATGTGTTGAAAATAAAAGCAGCTGGGTGAACTGGCTTATATGTTAAGTGTTTGCCAGAAGATATTGGGTTAATATCATTTTTTTAATACAAAGAAAATATTCACAACACATTGTACAAATAAGGAAAGTGATGTGCAGAAATGACAGATAATTGGCATAACATCTCAGGCAAAGGTTCAGGTCTCAAGTAAAGCAGTGCTTTTAACCATGGGAATATTGTTAGTCTGAGAATGGTTTGTTGGACCACTAACTGCTACAGAACCATGAAAAAATGATTTCATCTCCCTGAAATTCAATATCTTCATACGTACAGTGCAAGAATTCAAGGAGCTGATCATTAGTTATGCTTTCTCTTCTCTCACGTATGATGGCGCTTCTCAATAGGAAGCACATCAGTGGCTCATGACTGTAATCTTTGTTACTCAAGAAACTGAGATCTTAAGATTGCTTTTTGCTTTTGAAGCCAGCCTGAGCACATGAGACTGAGAGAGACTCATCTCCAATTAACCAGCAAAGCGCCAGAAGTGAGGGTGTGGCTCAAGTAGAGAACAAGAATCCTTGAGTTCAAGCCCCAGTAAAACCTTAGTTTAAAACAAAGCGGTATATCTACTCTATAGAGGCTGCTTTATAAAGAATCATTGAGATTATAGATAGAACAATGGTTGACTTTAGAATTTTGTCATCATTTCATGCCCAAAGAGGAATCTGTCAACTGTAAGCAGTTCTCTGAAAATACGTCTCATTGGAGTGTAAGAGAGAACCACCCCAGCATGTATGCCCAACAGGCTATTTTATCGTATCACCTTAAAGAAAAATTTTCTGAAGTTGATTATTCTGACCCAAATCTTCAAGAATCTTAGCCTTAGTTATAAAGCCTTAGCTCATCTGTGGAAACTGGAAGGATTACAGTCACATCTCCACAAGTCAACACCTGCCAAATAGAAACACTTACACGAAGGAACACAAAAGAAAACATGAACTAATAACATGGCAGCCACCATTGCAAAGGACACACACATATATGTACACCAAGGGAGAGTTAGTGGCTTCACTCATTTATGCCCAGCTTGGGTCATGACATGTAGAAGTGGTGGGATCCCAGGGTAGAACTGCATACAAGGGCTAGAGAGTTCATTCTTCAAAAGACTTGGCAAGACAGTGTGGAGCTAATCTAGCATTAACTGCCAAGCCAGATGGAAGTTCTACAAAGAGTGACATTTTCTGAGAACTTGGCAAGGCAGAATGTCATGGCAGAAGTGTGTGGTAGAGGAACCCGCTTATCTCATGGAAGCCAGGAAGAAAAAATGAGAGGGGGGAGAGGGAAGGAAAGAGAGAGAGGAACAAGCTGGGGTTGCAATATTTCAAGGACATACACCCAATGACCTAACTTCCTCCCACTAGGCCCCAGTGATGCCATAAGATGGTGTCTCAGCTGGTAGTATATAGGCTTTGGAGGGACATTTGAGATTCAAATAATAACACAGACCAACGATATATATCACAGTGCCAACATGTGCAACAACACTGTTTTTGCTACAGGTTAAAAGAGAAGGGTATATGATTATTGACAGGGATTATGAGGCTTTTGCGACAAAATAGAGACACAAACATCACTGTGATGTTTCCTAACAAGCTTCCATCTGCTTCCAAACAGAGATAAAACTTAGGAACATATTGTGTTTCCTGGCGTCATGCACAGCTGTATCACAGATGGCTGTAGATACAGCACAATAGGAAAATCATTAAAAACACAGAGGCCAAAGGCCCAGATTTCATGATAAAATCCTGATCTGGGTATTGGAGAAACATATACTGAGTATAAGTTTTTTAAATTATGTAGAGAAATATTTCCACCCACTTGTACACGAAGTTTAGAAAGAATTCTTAGTTGGCATGGAAGTGATGCCAACAAAAGCTATTTTTTTTTCAGATCAAATAAGAAGCAAAATATTACACACTTGACTCTTTTTTTTCTTGCAAGCTCAGTGTTTAATAAGAAATTATCTATATTCAGTTTTCTCAGAAAAACAAAACCAATCCATCTTAAAAACAAAATGAGTACTGAGTCATTGACAGGCAAGCAAATATTTTTAGCCTTCATTTTCATTAGCAACAAGTGTGCCAAAGAAAGTTACTTTTACAAGAAGTACAGCTCAAACACAGAGGTGCTATGTGCCTCCGAATACAGACACATTGATTTAGACACTTATTCCTTAGTCTCCCCTTTATCTGGAATATGTTCTTCCTTTTACAAGAAAACCAAGGCCTACCTTCTGGGCACAGTTAACTGATTCTGAGTCCAGCATGCAGCGGAAAGCAAGCTAGGCTCTGAACTGGAACAGACAACACGCTCTTCCCAGTGGTGAGACATGAAGGACAACCTAGTCCTCCTGCCAAAGGCCACATCAGCTATTCAATGGGAGACGGCAGGCAAGGGATGTGTTAGGTAGAGGGAGTTCCAGGCTCAGCATCCTGGCTGCCAAGTGGTCCCTGAGCCCTGGGTGCACCCTGCCCTGCTCTTTGTTACATAATTCGTATGTTCCCCTTTACTTCCTAGGGCTACTCTTCTGCCCCTGGCACCCCAAAATGTCTCAAGTAGTCAAAACCCAGAGGCAAATGAAACGTACACCTGCCAAATCCATGACTGAGACACGCCATATAAAACAATAAGTGGCCCAGGACCACATTCAGTGAAACCCACATGAAGCCACACAGGAGTAAGGCTATTTCTTGACAAGGAGAGGTAGTGCTCCAGGATCAGGAAAGAATGCCACCATAGAGATAATAGCATGTTCTAAACATAAGCAGCCTTTCCCAGCTCCATGATGGGTGGTGGTACAGTATGCACGGGCCTGAGGGTTAGTGGAGCAGAGGCCTGAATCTTACAGAGATGGGTGATTTGGCAGAGGCTCACTTCTATCTCTGATTTTCACAACCCCTTATTCAATGAGAATACTACCTATATTGTAGATTACAATGAGGTACTTTTCTCCCAAGGTGAACCTTGAACCTCCTGAAATGCTCATCCTCAGAACTCTTAGAACAAAGTCTACATTGTAGTAAACAAACCAACCAAACACTCCCCAGGTGTTTAAGTACACTGAAATTTGAGATCTGCCATTATAAATGGCTAGCCACACTTTAATGGGATAGCTACCATCTACTTTAATCAACAAACCCTGCCCCTCCTCTCAAAAAAAAAAAAATCCTAAACTTCAGGCTGCTGAACTTGTAATTCCAGGATAGGCCCGCTTTGGAACAACACAAACCTTACACCATAGAAATGAGAAAAGGAATAATTATCAGTATCAATCCACTGGAGTTTAAGCTTCTGCTTGCTTTTCAAGATTCCTACCAAGTACAGCAAGGACTTTACAGTCCTACCACCTGGAAAGCTTTTTAAAAATCCCTGTGTTCAAGGCTGCACCCCAGACAAATGAATCACAGTCTCTGGAGGTGGGATCCAGACATTTGTATTTGAAAAAAAAAATTCTCCCAGTGATTCATTATGCAGAAATTTTTTTTAACATTGCTAGCAAGTGTGGGGAAGGATTGTCAACCACACACTGTGAAGGAATAGGGAGAAAACACTGGGTGCCATTAAACTAAGCAAGTAGGATAATCTAATTGTTCCCTAGCCTATACATAATTAAAATCAAATTTTATTTCCTACCATTCTCTTCTAAGAGATAGAAACAATCCCTTAAAATCTATTGGAATATTTATACCCATACTTGCACTTATAGATGTGAATTGACAGAATTCATATCTGTAAGTGCAGGTTTGACAAAGGTATGGATTCACAAGCTGCAATCCAAATATATCACAGCATAAATGATTCTACATTCCATGGATTCATTTTAGTATAATCACAAATTAGTAACAGCAACACAGATGACTTAGTAATGGAAGGCCAAGTGCAAAGGCAATCCTAAGACCCTAAAGCTGCCTTCCCTCACCCCTACTTTTTTATAGTTTCAGATACCAACAGTGACACATGATCTAAAAATCTTACATGGACATTTCTAGAAATCAACAAATCCTAAGTTTAAAATAATGGGTTTTTTTGACAGTATATTATGATCATTGCCCTGTTAGATTAGTATCAGCTATTGTTGTTAATCTGTGACTGCACCTAGTGTGGAGTTCAGTATCATATGTAGTTTGAGACATAGATGAAAAGTTCTGGAAGGTTCCTTATCCCCACCTCCCTAGGAGAAAGGGTACTGTTACCAAGTCAAGAGTGTTGCCTTCCATAAAGTTCAAGAACAGGCAAAATGGCACACCAATCATTTGAGCATACGGTTAGAGGGAGGTTGCAGGAGAAGGACAAATTCTTCAGGATTTCCTTTGCAGAGAGGAGAAAGAGACAGCACAGGAATAGACAAGGAGAGTCACAGAGGCAGATGTGAAAACAATACAATAAAATCAGGAATGTCCTGATTCTAGAGGGGGTGATGTGTTCATAGATCTTCACTGAGCCCTAAGTACAACAAAAGCAGGCTGTGAATGGACAGGTGGAGATCTATCACAAACCAAGAATTGGGACTGCTCTATTAGGGTTCACTCGAGTTGCAAAGATGGGGGCTCGGGAAGAAAATAAGAGTAGTCAGGATAATAGCCTCCAATAGCATTAAGAAGGAAGGTCAAGGGAGGTTAAGGGATTCTAGTTAAAGTCAAATGCTTAAGTTTGCTAGAATCCTTCCATCTTCCCGATTCTATCTCTGTTTAGAAACAAGAATTGCCGAAGGGTACAGACAAGGTAGACAAGTGTCATCTCAGGGCCCGGTGGCTCTTTCAGGTTTTTAACCACCACCACCTCTATTGCAGCTAAGTGAGGGTGAAAGATCATGAAAGGAGAACAATTCCCAAGTCATACCCAAAAGGATCTAATTTCTAATTCAACAATGCTCAGGGCAGGGTTTTTGTCTTTGAGAGTTACATTCTTTATATTTCTGTAAGATATTCACTGAGTCTTGATGTAGTAGGATTTGTCATGCAGAATGGTACTATCAGTGATAAAGATTGGAGGTTGGGATTTGGCAGGGTTATTTAGTGTAGACACCTCCCCATCCAAAAGATAGTTGATAGGAAATAGGGAAAGTTTTATTCTCTTCTTCATGTCTCTGATCTTGTGATGTGAAATTTGTCTGAACCATTTTTGTCTCATTTCCATTTCCTCCCTTGAAAACCAAGTGACAGGTTTAGTTCTTTTCCATTAGAAATTTCTGCAAATGTGTTTTGACTTTCAGGAAGCATTTGAATACATAAGCCTCTGGTCAGCAAATTCGACAGGCAGCCGCTAGATAGGGAACAGATTTGTTTATCATTGGAGTCAGGAGATCTTTTTAAGATCAATTTTTAAGAGAATTTTGAAGAGTCTTTTTCCTTACACAACCAAGTTCTTCATAATTCGAAGGCAGTGTTCCAGCTTTACCAAAAATATGTTCTGAGACTTCTACTTTGGGTGACATAAAGTGATAACAGAAAATAGGCCTGCTTTTAGAATCATCCTGTCCATTAGCGGTGGGTGCTCACATTTTAGGGGACCTAAGACCCCCTTGGAAATGCTGAGAAATAACATGTAGGCTCATTTAGAAGCTGTAGCTTGGACCAGAAGAGTGCATTATTCACAAGCAACTTGGGCTACTCTGACATAGCAGAGGCCTCAACCACTCTGGGCAGGACCCCCTGACCTGCAGCCTACCATGAAAAAAAAAAAAGGAAGGGAGGGAAGGAGGGAAGGAGAGAAGAAGGGAGGGAGGCAGGGGACAGAAGTTCTTCAGTTCTTACTGGACATGGGAAGGTCTGAAATAGTAACCACTGCACTCTTCCAACCACTTCACAAATTTCCATTCTTATTTTTTAAAGCTCTTCATGTTTGAATTCAAAAAAATCACTACTAAGTAATGACAATTTTCAAAATCGAGTAAGAAGTTTCCCACATTGGGGAATTGAGTTTTTGCAATCTTAGGAGAACTGAATGGGTAACCCTTCACCCACCACTCAGGGCCCTGTCTTCAGCCCACAGGTTAGCAGAAGCTTTGTCGCCCCCATCTAGAGAACTGAGCACCATGCAGAACCATCTTCTCCTCACAAGAAGTAGCAAGAGATGAGGCACAAGCCGCTCATGAAGCTACTCTGTCTCTATAGGCTTCACAGATTTCTTCATCGGGTAAGTTGTAGAAAATGGGAGCAGGGAGGAGGCATAAGACAACTCCCCTAACTCTCACTTCACTGACTACAATCTATCCCCACAGCTCAGTGTTGAGTCCTTAGTCCCCATCTGGTGGTGATATTTGGAGCTCTGTGGAAACTTTGAGAAGAGGAGCCTAGCTAGAGGAAGTAGCTCAGTAAGGGATATGCTTTTGAAGATAATACTGTGTCCCCAGCTCCCTATCCTTTTCTCTGCCTCCCGGATGCCATGATGTGAGCTGTCCAGTTCCAGCACACCATCATCCACTATTACAGACAGAAATCTCCAAAATCATCAGCACAATAAGCCCTTTTATTTTGTGTGCAATTCCTGGTGCTTGAACTCAGGGCATGGGTTCTCTCCCTGAGCTTATTTTGCCCAAGGCTAGTGGCTGGCCACTTGAACCACGGCTTCTTTTCTGGCTTTTTTTTTTTTTGTAGTTTAGTGAAGAGTCTCACAGACTTCTCTGCTTGTGGTGGCTTTGAACCTTGATCCTCAGATCTCAGCGTCCTGAGTACCTGGGATTACAGGCATGAGCCACCAGCACCCAGCAATAAGTCCTTCTTTTAAGTTGTTTTGTCAGGATTTGGGCTACAATTAAAGATAAAAATAATTAAGACAAACAAGTTTTAGGGTATCAAGTTTACTAAGGAATCTATTGCACATAGATTACAGTCAATTCACCATTGCATTCAGTCATCATATTTAATGCATATGAAACCAGGGAAACTGAAGGGCGGTATAGGGATGGCGGAGAATGATAAAGGATTAATAGTGATCAAAATGCATAAAGTGACATGTTGAATGGTAACTCCTTTGTACAGCTACTAAAGATAGTAAATGAATACATATCTATTTATATTTCAAAAGGTATATCTTAAGAGATTCAAAGAGAAAATATGTTCTGGCTCAAATGTAGATTTCTCTTCCAAATCCCCAGGGCTAGAAAAGGTCCCAAAACTCAGAGCACATCTTTGCCAGCCCCTGCCTCCCACCCTACCCAGCCTTTGCACCCTTGCCTTAGCCTCCCTTAGAGGAAGGGAGGCATCCCACCCACCTTTTCTCCTCTACAGAGGCAGGAAGGGTTGCATGGAGAAGATGGAAGGTCAGGGGAACGGGCTTTATTTTGGTCAGGCCATTTGGTGTCATTGAGTAAAGAAAAATCAACAAACTTCCTTTTCTGTGATTGAGTGATAAGAAGAGAGTTTATAGCTTGCATGCTAACAATTGTGACAGCACCTCTTGGTAATACCTTTATCTCAAAGTTTTCAATTTTATGGGATTTTACCATGAGAAAATGTCACCAGTAAAACTTGCCCTTCCTTCTGCTAGGAAATGCCTGAAATTTGTGATTAGAATGAACTATGTGTACTTCCTACTTACCTCACCCAGGAGCCTAGTTTTCTTTTTCAGATTTCCTTCATAAATGCAGCCTGGTTTAAAGCATATTTTATTTTGGTACCTTAAATTAAGCCATTTAATTGCTATTCTAATTTTATAGATACTGACATTTTCTTACTTCAGTCTTTATTTTATTTCCTACTAAGTTTTTCCAACTTTCAGCTTTCTTTTGATAACCCATTGGTAATTTCCTGTGAAGTTTCACTTTTTACCATTTTGAGCTCCTCCTACCCAGTAGGTTTTATCTTAAAGTTGCCTCATGATAATTTTGCCAGCTTTATTTTCTTTCTGCTTGCAATTGCCTAGAATTTCTGCCTTTCTTTTTATTGTCCAACTTAGTGCCATTTTTTTTCTTCTGGCTATAGTAGGGTTTGAACTCAAAGCCTTGTGCTTATAAGGCAGTTGGCTCTACCTCTTGAACGATTCCCCCAGACTCTTTTTTAAAAAATTTTACTCAAGATAAGGCCACGCTTTAGTCCAAGGCCAGCATGGACTGTGGTCCTTCTCTTTGTGCTTTCCTTTGCCACTGCGAAGACAGGCATTCACCAGTGCATCCAGCCATTGGTTGCAATGGATTCCCAACTTTTATGCCCAGGCTGGCCTCACTATCCACCTGCCAAGTAGAAGGAATATTGGCTTGAGCCACTTCACCTGGCTCGCTCAGGTACTTTTTCTGAAAAGTATATGAAGGTAGACTTTTTGCCTTCTTTTCTGTATTTGAGACTATGTCTTCTAACAGGGAAAGTTAGCAAAATTTTCATAGTGTGATTGCTTATTATAGTTTCTTACAGATCATATGCCCCCACTGTGGGTTTTTTTTAATTTCAGAACATGCATATAGATTATTTTAAAAGAAATATAACAAGGACATAAAGTGACAGTGCAAGCATACCTTATCCTCATATGAACTTGAACAATTTATATTAATGCCTCGTTATCAAAGAAAGATTGTAAAATGTACTGTCTCCTTTGGGCATATCTTTATTTGTTAGCTAATTCTATGATTATATTTTCAAATTTCTATTTCTCCAATTATCCATATTAAAGGGTACTACTCAACTATCCATCATGATGTAAGAGAAAATATAGACTCCACTTTTGAGCTCTTTTTCTCATATTTAATGATCTCTGCCTTATCTTGCAAGCTAAAGTTTAAGTGCCTTTTCATTTTGTTCAGTAAATATTCTATGTCCTCCATATTTTATAAATTATGAACATGAAAATAAGATATTTCCAATTTATTATTAGGGAAATATTTTTATTCAGTGAAGATCTAGATAGTGACATTTGCTCAGCAAAAGGAGATATGTTCTTTGGTCACCTTTCTAGTTCCAAGCATAAGTTCCAGTGGATACATTTTTATTACCTATCATTACTCAGCATTCAGGTACATTTTATTTTACTTATGTTGATGTGGGATTTCCTTTGCAATTGGGGGGGTGTTCCAAGAACTTTTAATTGCCTTTGTTTTTATTTATTGACAAATAAAGTGTCCCTGTAGCATTAAAGTAATCTAGTGATCCTTTTGCGGCAAATCTACTAGTTTTTCTGTTTGCTTTTTAGTGTTACTGTGTTTGTTTCATTTGTCACATTTTCTTCTTTCTGAACTTGCCTTTTTAATACAGTAAATCTTCAAAAATAAATGTAGAGGGGGCTGGGGATATAGCCTAGTGGCAAGAGTGCCTGCCTCGGATACACGAGGCCCTAGGTTCGATTCCCCAGCACCACATATACAGAAAACGGCCAGAAGTGGCGCTGTGGCTCAAGTGGCAGAGTGCTAGCCTTGAGCGGGAAGAAGCCAGGGACAGTGCTCAGGCCCTGAGTCCAAGGCCCAGGACTGGCCAAAAAAAACAAAACAAAACAAAACAAAAAAATAATAAATAAATGTAGAGACTATCCTAACAGACAAAGCATTAATCCTTTCTTGTCTGAAATGTAGGATGAGTCACCAGAAGATGTCACAATGTCACCAATAGGATTCCATCATCAAATATGGAAAATCTGCAATAGAATGTCAAATGCAAAGCTTCAACTATATTTAATCCTGCCCACCAAAGGGATCATAGGGCAAATTCCACAGCCAGCCACATTGAGTGGCACTGTGGGAGATGACATGTCCAAACCCATTTGTTTGCTTCTGACTCACCCACTCTTTTGCTTTCTACTAGAAGGATCTCAATGCATTTGTAGAACATTAGCTCTGTTTACATGACAAGAATAAAGTAAGCATGAAGGTAAGTATCAAACTATTCTTCTGAGTTTTCCCAATTATCCAACCTATGCTTTGAAATCCCTCCTTCATTTTGAACCCAGTGTCCATGGTAGCTAGAGCCAAGGCCATGTTCAATTCTTCTGTGCTCCAAAGCATGGCAGTTTCCAAATTAAAATCCTACAACTTGACCTTTCCTGCTTCCACTTTGTTTTCCATTGGGATTTGGAGGTTTGTTTTGTTGGGATTGTTTTTGTTTGTTCTGCCAATACTGGGGCTTAAAGTTAGGGCCTAGGTAGTGTCCTTTAGCTTTCTTTTCACTCAATGTTAGTACTCTGCCACTTGAGTTACAGCTCCACTTCCAGCTTTTTGGTGGTTAATTGGAGATAAGAGTCTCACAGGCTTTCCCACTGGGCGTGCTTCAAACTGCAATCCTCAGATCTCAGCCTCTTAAGTAGCTAGCATTACAGGCAAGAGCCACCAGTGCCCTACTTAACTAACAAGTTTTTGCCAAAGCTAGGATTATTTTGGAGGAGGGAAAGTGGGAGGAACAATTGTATTTACTTTTAGGAATAAGTCATGAAATCAGGAGTTAAAGAAACTTTCCATATCTTGAAAGTAGGCCCAACATAAATATACACTTAGAAGCAAATTCTTCACTGATACGTCTTTTACTTCTCTCTCCAAATGAAAGAAGAAAAGCCTGATTTTCCTATGATGGCTGCAATTTCAAATCTCCATGCCTCAATTGTGGGCAATTATTTATAAATCACCATCATCATAAACGTAATTAGCCTCTCAGTATGTGATGAGTAAATAGCATGAAGTATAATAGTTGCATAGAACTTATAAGATGGATAAGGTTAGAACTTATCTCTGGGTAGTAGGATGATAGCAGTTGTTTTTAAATTATAACTTTAGCTAGCCACTATGTTTAATTACTGCAATTGGCATGTGTTGTTCATCCAATTAAAAAAAGCTAACAAGTAGAATAAGAGCAATTATGGCATAGTCTGTTATTTGTGAGATGTATTTAAAAATCTCAAGAGCCTCTGCTTAAGGGGGAAAAATGCATTATAGGAAAAGAATCCCTGTAAAAGAAAGCAATCAATACTGAGAGAAGGCTAGCCCACTACTTCCCACTGATAAGAGCACTGATTGCCTGGAAGCTTCTAAACACCTGATGGAAAGCAGGGGCGACCATAAATCTCTACTTTGATTCAAAAGGAAAATCAGCCCTCAAAAGTCCCCATTTTCCTGCCGAGATATGATTTGTCTCTTTCTGATGAATTGCAAAGGAAGACAAAGCTGTAGGGTATCCAGGACTATGAGAAGGAAAAATAGGTACTCTCCACTGAAAAGGAAGTGAGCAGAAGGTAGCACAGACTCTCCCAGCATTGTCACACAAAGGACTTCAAAGGGTTTTGGTACTCGGGGAACTGAGGTAAGGGCCTAACTAATTTAGGTAATCCTACAAAAATGCTATAAAACAAAATGTATGCTTCTGAGGCTTGGTGGAAAATCAAGGTTAAAGCATCATTTGGAAATGGTGTTCAAATGAAAGCATTTCCAGATGAATGATGATGAATATAGCTGCCATTTAACATAGGACACATGTAGCCACCTGTGCAGAAGTATGACTACACAGGAAATCCCTGCATCCACTTTCTCTCTGGCTGGGTTGATGATGCCTGGGAATCCTGGTTGGGTAGAAACTGGGATCTTGATCCAGGTGCTATGTGACTCCTGGCCTCAGGATGGGTATTGTGCACACAAGGCAATGCTCAGCTTAAAAGTTTGCAAGTCCAGACCGGGATGGAAACAAGGGCAAAGGTCACACATGGCATCTGGAAAGCCTACTCACCGTGTCTAATGCCACATCTGTCAGCATCATCTCGAATCACTAACTCCACACTCACTGTCCCATGACAAGTGAATCTTATTCCATCCAGTCAGTCATCACTCACCTCTCCTTGCCCCATTCTCTCAGCGAGCCCTTGGCTTGCTAACTAACTGGGCAAAGTATGTCTTAATGATGCAATTCATAAGTGGTAGTGGCTAGAACTGGGCACATGACCAGCTCCACTGACAAGCAGTGTGATGTTCAGTGAGTTCCCTTGTAATGTTAGGCTAATACCTCCCAGGTTTGCTGTGCTAATTAAGCAAAGTAATACACATATAGCCTAATGCAGGACCGCTGCCCAGTCAGTACTCATCACACCTTTTGAATCACTTAATCATGGATTTCTTTAGTTTTATCAACTCAAAACAGCTAAGAAGGGTTTCTAGATACCATATTTGTCAGAGTAGAGTATAATCTGGAGCTGGAACAACTCATGGGGTCCATGATATTACCATCTCATGGGAAGAACTGCCTCTCAGATCACTGGCATTTTTGTGTAGAAAGAAAACAGAGCTAGAGCGCTTGTATGAGCATTAAGTCTTGGGGTGCTTTTCAGCCTTGAGATCATCTAACAAAGCAAGAGGGCCATAAGGTCAGATAAATAAAGGGGCTACCAGGTACAGTTTTATCACACGTTGATAATGGAATCTCATGATTACTCAGTACAGCAGACAATTATGACTTCAACAGAGGGCAGTAAATGTCTTGCCATGTCTGGAACATGCAGACACTGAAAAGCAACCAGAGATAAACTATGACCAGAGCAGGGGGAAGGGGAAGACGATTCATGTAGCCAACATTACCAACACAAGTCAAGAACTCAGAGGACAAATGGAGGATCCATGGCAAGGGTAGAGAAGGGAGAAAGAATGCAACAGAGTTTCCACAAGAATAGGAAGCCCTTGGAGTCGAACAACATGGCAGAGTCAAACAAACAATATGCCAGGCATGAGATATTCTTGGAGCAACAGTCTTTGGGGAGACTTTCACACTTCAATGAGTCTTACCTCCACTTCAGATCAGGGTCCTCCCTCCATGACCTCATCTGAGCCCCCTAAGTCCTCCCAACTCCCCACTCTCAGTGGCAGCTCAGGCTTCATCCTGAATGTTAGGACACGGTCATTCAGTACCCACTGTGAAACATGCCCAGAGGATTTCAGTAACAAATAGACTTTACCAAAGCCTCAATGCTCTGGAAGGATGCGTCTCCTCTTCCCATCTCCTGTCACCTTCCTCTCTCATCTATGGGTATATAGAAAGCCTGCTCTGTGAAGGTCATAGCTCAGGAACTCAGACTCAATACCGGACTGATATATAAACACAAAGTTGTGAAATGCTTCTCTATCCCCACAACTAAACATCTCACCTTTTTGGTACAATCAACACGAATTAAGCTTTATATAGCTAAGAGAGCTAAAAGATACAGACTTCACCGGAGATAATCCTGGGGAACCCCAAAGATAGCAGGGGAGACTAAAACAGAGAGACCTGACATAGACATATGTGAAAATCCAGATTTACCTAATATTTGATGGAACTTAACTACTGGGCCAATAAAAAAGGAAATTGCTAAGAAATTATACAAACCCTTTAAAACAAAAGATTCAGTATGCCAGAACAGAAGATCAAATTAAAACTATATATCATAAATCAGGGAAAATTTAGTACCACATAACTAAGAATGTATGAATGGCCTCAATATAGCATAGTTAAAAGCTAGTTAGAAAGCATAATTTCTAGTCTCCCAATATGAAAAAGAGCAAGGGGAATAAGAATAAACAAAGCACAGATGCAGAACAATGACTACAAATGAAATAGTACTCCACCTTGGTAATAAGTGAGTAAACATAAATAAAATGCAGCATCATCATTACCTGTCAAACTAATGAAAAAAAGATAATACCCCTATGTAACAAGAGCAATATAACAGATACTGTCACACATTATCCAAAAGCGATTGGCCAAAGGGAAGAGAAAAATTCTAAAAGGATTCATGTCCAAGCCTTCTTTGACCTAGTAATTCCATTTCCAGGGATCTATTGGAAAGAAATCACATGTACAGTATTTTTACAAAGGTGTTCACATCCCATATTTGTCATGACCTTTTATATAGAAATATGAGATGTGGTTAGATGATTAAATAGAATATGGCAAAGCCATATGTTAGGAAAATGTGTAGTACTGAAAAATCACTGAAGGCTTAACATGGAAAAAATTCATTATATAAAACCTGGTAATCACGGAGGAAACATGATACAAATGTAAATGTAATCTGTGTACAGACAATATTTATGTAATATATTCAACATAACTAGGAATATATTACACAGATGCATACAAAATATAACAAAAATATTCCAAAATGCTCACAGTCATTAAACATTCTGAACAGATTACAGGTGATTTACATATCCATTCTCCTATAAACATTTATTTGGCTCATAATTAGGAAAATATTAAAGGAAATCTTTTTACCATTACAGTTCTGAGAGCATGAAGAGGGTAAGCAAATGCATTGTTTTAGATGTTATAGTTTCAAATATACTTTTTTAATTTCTATTTTAGCACCCTTATCCTTTAATAAAAACAATGTATCAATAGCTCTACTGATAGTCACAGAAGAAGACATGGAATCTTATCCCCAGGCAGCCTTTCCATTGCCGTATCCTGATAGGTATCAAATCTTGTCTTCCTGGGTGGTGACATAAACAAGATGGTGGGACAGGAAGATCTCAACTCATTCTCACAGAGCTTCTGACTATCCAGAAAGTTTTGATGAGACCCTAGACAGCTCCCCTAGATGAGTGGAAGTCAACAACAGTAGAACTATATCAGGTAAGAAAACTCATTGCAGTTCTTCCATGTTACCCTTACCTACACTCAGCACGGCTGAATGGACTTGGGAGAAAATGTCTTACTAATGGCTTCTCCCTTGGCAAGGAAACAGGCATGGGCCAAACATTCCAGGTTTTGAGGGTGATACCTGCAGGACTGACTTCTCTCCTGCCCCATCCAAAGTTTGGATGCCCAGGGGTTGCTTGTTGCCCTACCAGAGAATCTGCAGTACTGCAAAGCAACAGCAGGGGCTGGGGATATGGCCTAGTGGCAAGAGTGCTTGCCTCATATAGACAAAGCCCTGGGTTCAATTCCCCAGCACCACACATACAGAAAAGGCCAGAAGTGGTGCTGTGGCTCAAGTGGCAGAGTGCTAGCCTTGAGCAAAACGAAGCTAGTCCAAGGCCCAGGACTGGCAAAAACCAAAGCAAAAGCAGATGGATCTGGAGATGACAAACTCTTAAAAAAAATACGGCAAATCTCTGGGAAATGAATATGTACAAGCAGAGAGAAAACACGGGTCCAGAAAAGCCCCTCCAAATTGCTCTCCAGACTGGTGGGCAAAGGTCTTGCCATGTATGAAGGTAATAAATTCTCAAACTTAGGTGCCATGGAATTGGAGATTTGGGTTGTGGGGTGGAGGGGTGGGAGGAGGGATAATTAGGGTTAGATGGGTCACAAGGGGAGGGTCCTGATCTGACTAGATGGTTTGTTAGCCAATCTATAAAGACTGTGAGAACTGAGTGTTCTTACAAATGCCAAAATTATAGCAAACAGACAAATTGTACATCAGCAGCAAGGTCTATAAAGAAACAAGGAAATATGACCTCATCAAAGGAACAGAAATTTCCAAAACTCTTACTTCCAATGAACTACCAGAAAACCAGAAGTGGTTCTTTGGACCAAACTGGTAGAGCACTAGCTTTGAGCAAAAAGAACTCAGGGACAGCACCCAGGACCCGAGTTCAAGCCGCATGATGGCACAACAAGAAAAAGAAAGAAAAAAGAGAAGAGAAACACAATAAGCTATAGGTATACAAATAAAATCAGGAAGAAATGAAAACTGAACAGAACAAGAATATTAGCAAACAAAAATAAGATAAAAGAACAGACTTGACTCTGGAGCTAAAAGAATTTAATAACTGAATTAGAAACTCATTGAAGGGGCGCAATAGCTGACTTCACAAAAAGCAAAACAAGTCTATGAACTTAAACACAAGTTGCTAAGTTTTATATAGTCAGAGGAACAAAATACCATCAAGCAAATCAACATTCACTGTGTGTGTGTGTGTGTGTGTGTGTGTGTGTGTGTGTGTGTGTGTATAGATAGATAGATAGATAGATAGATAGATAGATAGATAGATAGATAGATAGATAGATATAGATGGGGAGGGAAAAAAATCAGCAGAAAATGTATTGGAAAAACTATTAGCCAGAAACTTCCCAACTCAGAAGTAAAAGAATTTAAAAGAATTTATAGACGTTTTTGTGGTGTCAAGGTTTGAACTCAGGGCGCTGCACTTCCGAGTCAGGGGTGCCATGCCTCCAGTCCTTTGTGCTTTATATTATTTTTCAGAGAGGTTCTTCCATTTTGGGACCAGCCTTGGACTCTGAGATCCTCTAGCATACTCCTACCAATGCTCCCGTGTAGCTTGGATTACAGGAATGCATCTCCATGTCTGACTTGCTTGTTAAGATAGTGACTCAATATATTTTTGCCTATGCTGGCTTCAACCCATGATCTCCTTGCTCATGGTCTTCTTCAGGTCTTCTTCTCCCTCCCAAGTTGCTGGAGTTATAGGTATGAGCCACAGTCTGAGCTTCTGGATTCTTATTTTTCTAAAGAAAAATAATCTTTGCCTATTTCCATGTCCTGAAGTATTTTACCTGGTTACTTTTTTGCAGTTACATAGTTTCAGTTCTTTTATTTAAGTCATTCGTTCATTTTAAGTTGGTTGTTGTATATGGGAAGAGAAGAATCTGCATCCACTATTCAGTTATCTTTTTATTATCTTTAAGTAGTAGTGCACAGGAGTCACCATTCAACAAATCTATTTAAATCTACTTGTAAGTGCAGTGTATCTGGACCCATGTCACCTCTTTCTTTCATCATTCTCCCCATCTCGCCCAACCTAACCCCTACTCTCAATTTTCCCAGTTTCATAGGATACATGTTGAATGTTATGACTGCATTCTCCCTACACTCTTTTCTTGATTAGTCTTCCCCATTCCTGAACCTCTCCCCACCTTTCAAATACTTTTCCTGATATTCACGTTGTTGTATTGTAAGTTTGTTTTTCTAAGAAATTACACCATTTGAATTATTCTTTGCAAATACAGTTAATATGTCCGTATACCCTTGCATACAACTCTGTATGTGTTTACTTGCATATGTATAAATTAGATCCAGCTTCCACATATGAGAGAAAACATGCATCCTTTGTCTCTCTGGGTCTAACTCATTCCACTTAATATGATTTTTTTTCCAGGGCCTTCCATTTCTTTTAGAAATATATAATCTCATTCCTTCTAATGAATGAATAAAATTCCATCGCATATATATACATATATATCACATTTTCTTGAGCTATTTGTACATTAAGGGGCATAAGAGCTGTTTCCATCCCTTAGCTGTAGTGAATAGTGCAGCAATAAGCATGGTTATACAAGAGGCTTTAGCATATGATGGTTTGTAATCTTTTGGATATATGTTCAAGTGGGATTGCTAGATCACAGGGTAGTTCTAGGTTTACTTTATTGGGTTTATCTAAATAAACTTTGCTTTCTGGGGTGGTTGAGGTAGTTTACATTCCCACCATCAGTGTGTTATTAGGGATCCCGCCCTCCCCCGACCCGCATCCATGACAGCCTCTATTGTTGTTTTTATTCTTGATCATGTACACATTTTAACTGAGATGAGATGGAATCTCAGTGCTGTTTTGATGTGCATTTCCTTTATGGCCAGCAATAAAAGCATTTTCATGTGTCTATTGGCAGTTTTTACTTCTTCTGAGAAGTCTCTATTTAGCTCATTTGCCCATTTATTATTTGGGTCATTGATTCTTTGAGAGTTTAGTTTCTTGAACCCTCTGACGTGTAGCTGACACAGGTCTTCTCTGAGTCTCTAGGCTGTCTATTTTAGCTTATCAACTATGTCATTCACTAGGCAGAAACTTCCTAGTTTGATTCAGTACTATTTGTCCATTCTCTCTTTCACTTACTGCTTAGCTCCATCATTCAGCAGGTAAATATCTAACTTTCCCAGCAACATTTTCAATATTACCGTGTTTTTCTGGTGTAGTATATTATGAAGTCAGGTAATATGATGCATCCTGTATTGTTCTTTTTGCTTAAAATTACTCTGCGTAGTGTGTGTGTGTATCTGTGTGTGTATGTGTTCTAGGATTCTTTCCCAGTTTGTAGTGAATGTTACATTTATCCATTTGTATTTCATTGTTTCACTAGCTATTACAAATGAGACTCCTTGTCCAGGTAACTCATGATTGGATCATAGTCACGCTGCCATGCTGTCCATTGATCTTGTGTCCAGCAGCTCTGCTGAATTCATTTATTAGATACAGTAATGACCATCTGACTTTCTCTTTCCCAATCTGGATCATTTTTCTCTGGCCCGAGCTCTGGCCATAGTCTCAGCCTGAAAGTGAATGGAGGTGGTGACAGTGACAAACTAATTTTTTACAACTTTTCATTTTTCTAACTCAGTGTGCTATTAACACCGTGTGTGTGTGTCTCTGTGTGTGTCTCTGTGTGTGTCTCTGTGTGTGTAGTGCACAAGCCTTTATTATGTGGCAGCATGCTCCTTGTAAGCCCCTTGCTTTATCTTTAAACTTTCTGCTACTTGATGTAACTCATAAATTCTGCAGCTAGCAACCCACACAGGGAGAGTGTCAGTAAACCAGGTGTAATTCAAGTGTGAACAAGCAAGATGCATTCACTGTGCATCCAAGGCAGCGTGAGGTATGGTTAAGGAAATATGTCCCATCGTTGGGAGTCATAAGAAAAGAGAGTCACTTCCAGCCAGCTATGGGAGAACACATTGGGAGGAGCAAAGGGGTCAGGAAATAAAAGAGCCTCTTATGTAACACAAGAAAATGTGGAGCTGGCCTTGTCATCTCACAGAGCAAACCCCATGTCAATGTTAGAAGGACCAAGCAGCCCCAACACCACCACCCTCATTCAGCGCAGCCATAATCCCCAAACTAAAATAACAGGTACCCGGGGGGCATCATGTGCCAACAACAATTCCAGCAGAAGACAGATGATTTCACTAAGAAACAAGGTATCAACAACAAATAAATTGTTGTAGGCTTCACTTATGTTTGTTGGCTGTCGGTCCAAAGGCTTGAACTCAGGGGCCGAGCACTGTCCTGGAACTGTTTGTTTCTTTTTGTTTGTCAATGCTAGCACTCTACTATTCGAGCCACAGCTCCACTTCTATTCACTTCTAGCTTTTTAGTGGTTAATCAGAAATAAGAGTCTCACAGACTTTCCTGCCCAGCTAGCTTTCAACCATGATCCTCAGATCTCAACTTCCTGAATATCTAGGATTACAGGCCCGAGTCACGGGCAGCCAGATAAGTTTCTCTTCTCTGACAGGCATCTCTCTCCATCGATAGAAAAGATAGTAAATCATGACTGAGAAAGATAACTAGGTAACATATTCAGGAGTAGACTACTCCAGGATCTGACTTGGCTTTCACAACAGTTTAGGGCCTAATCTTGCAATCAAACTCCTCCTAGTTCCCCACCTGCCTCATTTGCCTCTTCCACAGACATTGAAACATCCTCTCCTACCCCAAAGCCCTTCCTTCTAGAAGCTCTCTGTCTAGATCTGGGGCTTTTTGGACTATTCTCAAGTCCCTCAAGTCTCTCAACACACACTGCTGCATCAAGAGGCCCTCTTGAGCTTCATGTATACAGCACCCACCATCATCACTACCCATCCTGCTCCAACCTCTTATCCACACTTCTTCTCCGCAGTCCAACAAGATCTCACCTGTAGGGCTATGAAAACTCCATTTACTAGTTGAAACAGAAGCAAAGAGATGAGTTCATTGCTCACTATGGTGAAAGAGACCTACAGTGGATGAAGAGTACCTCCAAATAGAACAGATGAGAGGGAATTGTGAAACAGATATATAGAGAATTTTGAAAAGTATGCGGCTCTATGATTGGCAGATTTCTAAGACACACGTGTATGGTGTCAAATAGGTTATCAAGTAAGGAAAGCTGTCGTTAATTGGTTGCCATTTAAGACACAAGTACTAGAGAGCCACTGCTGTACGGTGAGAAAAAAGAGAAGCCACATTTTGAGAGGTCGAATTGGGAGGCTTTATTAGAGCTTTGGTGGTCTACAGATGGACTCCTGTCTCAAAGATCTGCAGCCCGGAACAGAGCTTACACAAAGCTTTTAAAGACACAAACCACATGCTTGGGGTGGAGGCACGCAAGCCCAACAAAAGCAGACCTTCCATGGACATACTCAGGTATAAGCTCAGGTACCAGCAGAACTTTTCCATCTAGGGAAGACAGGCCTCAACCTTCCATCTAGGAAATACGCCTGAGCCTTTCCACATAGGGGAATCTTAAGAGACTACTCTGAGGGTGGTGATTCAAGCCATATAGGGAGGTAATCAATGCAGAATCATAGCATTCTCTATAAGGCTATAACATTTGCATTTCTCTGAAGCAGTTTTCCTAGCTCACCTTGAGCTAGGCATCTACATTTAACGTATGGCCTCTCTCCCTTTCAGTACTGGGTACTCAGCAAGAGGTACCAAGATGGCTGTGAGAAGTTACTCAGACTTGGCCTCCTTACATCATAACTATCCCTGAATGGCTGTCTTTCTAAAGAAAGGATACAAATCTGGTCCGTTTCAAAACCAACTTTCATTAAGGCAAGTTGTAGACTAAATGAACAGATCTAAAACAAGCTTCAATGTCAACTTGTAACCAAGCCTCCCAAGCCACTAAGCCTTCCCTACTCTTCTCTGAGGTCAAATCCTATGTGACAGGGTCCACCATTTTATTCACCCTAACCTAGGATTCACCACAGCACCGATACACTCACTGTCAAATGACTAAGGGAATTCCTTTGCTACATTATGGATAGCGAGAGCTTTTACTTTATGGTTTGCTACTTAATTCTCATAGCATAACACAGTGGTTGAGGATAGCTTTATAACCACACAGTCCTGGCTTCGAATTCTGGTTTTTGTCATGAGCTAGTTTGTGGTCACCTCTACCTCCATTTCATTATTTAAAAGAAAGAAGGGAGCAAAGAATAACAATATCTACTCTGAGGATTACTAATACCCAACTTCTAGCACCTAAGTCTCTCACCACATTTATCATGTGTTTTATCACTGAGCATTTCTGATGGACTCCAATAAGATTTTTGAACATAAAAACAGGAGGATAAGATGTGGCTCTACGAAAAAGTAACAAGTAAGGCCTGAAATGAAAGTATTTATGAGGTGTTTTAAAAAGTGTATTCTTATATTTGCCAGGCCTGGGGCTTGAACATAGGACCTGGGCACTGTGCCTGAACTTCTTTTGCTCAAGGCTAGCACTCTTACCACTTGAGTTACAGCACCACTTCCAGCCTTTTCTGTTTAAGTAACACTGAGGAATTGAACCCAACACTTCATGCATGTTAGGCAGGTACTGTACCGCTAAGCCACATCCCCAGCCCCTAAAGATATATTCTTACTCTCTGTAAGTAGTTGTACAGTGCCATTACCATTCACCAAAGCAGTTTATGAATACAGGGCATTTTAATCCATGTCACCCTTTTCAATAGCCTCATTCAACACCCCCCAACCCACTTCTTCCCTTACTTACCTTAATTTTAGGTTATTTATTTTACCATATAACAAATCAGTTTATGTGTACAATGCATCTTGATCTTTATCATCATTACAAGGTATTGTCACCCCTTAGAACCTTTTACTACTAGAAATACAACCAGCCTAAGTTGTAACAGTACAGGGATTCTGGCCAGGAAGGAAAAACCGACTTTGCACGTCTGAAAACACAGATTCAAGCTCTGGGCGGTTTCCCACCGCCCCGCCAGTGTCGGCGGCACCGGCACAGTGCCCATCACAGCAACCCGCACTTCAAGGAGGTAAAGCACACAGCGGAGACCCGCCGGTGCCTGAGAACGGACGACCTGAAATCGCCGAGAAAGTGTGAGTACCCACGAAAGATATTCTCACTCGTGACCACAGAGCAACTCCGGCAAGGCAGCCCTGCCCCAACGCCAGAGCAAAGCGCCATCTTTGCCACTGGCATAGGGTCAGACCAGATTGGAACTAAAGCGGGCCTGGGAAAAGTGAGGTCAAATTAGCCATCTTTGAAAAGGGCAAGAGGGACCAATCAGCGAGAGCCGACTCTGCCCAGGAGAACGCCCCCTGCCCACGTGGGAGGTGTGCCCTGGGCCTCACCTTAGCCAGAGGTGCCCCGCCCTGCCCGCCGGGACTTCTAAATTTAAAGTGAAAACATCCACCAGCTCCCAGCGGCAGGGAAACACTGACTGAAGTTCCTGAGACAGTTAAACGGTTCCATCACAGAGGAAGCCCAATTCCCAGCCCGAAAAGGACCTGCTTTCCAAAGCCACCTCCGTGAAAGAGGCCACCTGGTGCAGGAGGCAGAAGCCTTGCACAGGCAAGCACCTCTCAGCTGGGTAAAAGAGGCCAGAGGCGCCCCTCCCTGCTGAGTTCACAGCCTATTTAAAGGCAGTCTGTAAAGGCCACGGCCCTGCAGCAAACAGAGGAGCAAGCTGAATTCTGCCAAACCCAGAAAATCAGGAATATAGACTGCAGACCATCATAAGGAAACCAGAGACTGGGGAAACACGACCCAAACAAAGAAGACTCCATTTTTTTTTCTTTATCTTTTCAACATTTCTTAAACTTGAAAAAAAAAAATTCTTTTCAATTCGGAAACGTCGTCTTTTTTTTTCCCCCATGTTTTCTATTTTCACCAGTTTGTTTTATCAAGTTTTTTTTTCTTTTCTATTTGTTTGGGTTGTTCCTTTGCTGATTTTTTGAATTTTTTTCCTTTTTATTTTATCTTCTTTTTAAAATAATTATTCTCTGTTGTGTGCGTCTGTCTCCCACTACTTTTACTTTATTTCTCTCTCTGCATTCTCTTTCTTTAAAACTTACTTCTCTATGAAGAACACCTCCACTCTTTTCTGCTAACTCTCCATTATCTATCATTGCAACCTTATTCTCTCTACTGTTTCTACTCTTCTCGACACTTCCACGTCACTGAAACTAAACCAAAATCACCACTTGCCCTCCCAATACATTTTACTCTATTCTCTTTACTACCTCCAACTTACCCTCCTGACTTACTGCCTGGACCTCCATTCTCCAATGACTCCTGGTTATTGGATAGAGGGTATCCCAGCTTAATAAGAGTGAATCAAAGGGGTTCATAGAGAAAGCCAGTCCTAAAAGATCTTAATATAAAAACAAGAATTGCGTATAGGGTTGTAACAGTAAATAAGTAACTACTGAACACAGGGCACAGGATCAGTTGTTATATTGAGATTGTATTCTTTAGGAACACCAAATATAATTTTATAGACAGGTATACAGGGTATCTGTACATAATTGTGAACTTGTAAGATTTACACAACAGTGCTTGGTAAGGGCTGCGTTGGGTCTTAAACGGTGCTCACAGGTGCTGGTAGACTGGCATCCCCAATTCAAATGGGCAGAAGAAACACAAGAAGGATGGCAAACAATGAAGTCTTATCTCCCACTCAAAACAAGCAGGAAGCAGAGCAGCCAATCAAAGACATAGAAGAGAACCCTCAAAATGCTCTACAAAGTCTACTGATAAACATGATAAATGAAAAGTTCGAATTTCTTCAGTCAATTATTCTAGAGCGTGAGGAGGCAAAGCAAAAATTAATGGAGAATTTCATGGCATCCACAAATAGAAAGATAAATGGACTTCAAGAGTCAAATGAAAAGATAGCTAACCAGTTTAAAGATTTGAGAGACAACTCTCAAAACCAAAGTAATGAAGTTAATGAAGTAAAGAAGTCCATACAAGACCTAAGAAATGACATGGAAATTATCAGGAAAGACCAGTCAGAAGCAAAAGAGATTCGAAATCAAGTAACTAGCCTACAGTCCCGATTAACTGAAGCAGAGGATCGAATTTCGGGAGCTGAAGATTCCTTAGATTCTATGGAGAAAGATAAAAAATCAATACAAATCCAGTCCAATCAACAAAACAGATCGCTACAGGAGATTCAAGACACGATCAGGAAGCCCAATTTAAGGATAATAGGTATTGAGGAAAACTTGGAGAAAGAGGTTAATGGCATAGGCAACCTATTTAACAGAATATTAGCTGAGAACTTCCCAAATATCCAGAAGGAAAGGCCTATACAGATACAAGAAGCATTTAGAACCCCAAATCGACCAGACCAGAATAGATCAAAACAGCTTCAGCAGAGTGCAAGGAAAAAATACTCAAAGCTGTTAGGGCAAAGAAAACAATCACATATAAAGGAAAAGCAATCAGAACTCAGCAGAGACCATGAAAGCAAGGAGAGCCTGGAATGAAGTATACCAAACTCTAAATAAAAATAACTACCAACCAAGAATTCTGTACCCAGCCAAACTCTCCTTCATAGCCGAAGATCAAATAAAAGTCTTCCACAATAAGGAAAAACTGAAACAATATATCTCCACCAAACCAGCTTTACACAAAATCCTTAAAGATGTACTATACAGGGAAAATAATCAAGATCCCAATACAGACAAAGAAATGAACCCTAATTAGTAAACATCAGATCAAGAAATGGGAAGACACAGCTTTAAACAAGATAATGATAATGAAAGGAACAAACGATCATCTCTCAATCCTAACGGTCAACATTAATGGACTTAATTCTCCAATCAAACGACATAGGCTCATAAGTTGGATCAAAAATCAAGATCCATCTTTCTGCTGCCTCCAAGAGACACATCTATCCAGCAAAAGTAAACACCTTCTAAAAGTGAATGGCTGGAAACAAATCTATCAAGCAAATGGCCCCCATAAGCAGGCTGGAGTTGCAATCCTAGTATCAGACAAAATTGACTTCAAATTAAAAAAGATAAGAAGAGACAAAGAAGGTTACTACATGCTATTAAAAGGATCTCTCCTACAGGAAGATATAACCATTCTAAATATCTACACACCAAATGCAGGAGCACCCAACTTCATCAAACAAACACTACTGGCTCTAAAATCACTCATAGACCCAAACACATTGATAGTTGGGGACTTTAACACTCCACTATCACCTCTGGACAGATCAACACGCCAAAAACTGAACAAAGAAACCACAGGACTAAACAATTGCATAGACCAACTAGACTTAATCGACATCTACAGAATGTTCCACCCAGCAAGGACAGAATACACATTCTTTTCGGCAGCACATGGAACATTCTCCAAAATAGATCACATCTTAGGGCACAAAGAAAATCTGTACAAATTCAGAAGTATCAAAACCATTCCCTGCATTCTCTCAGACCACAACGGAATAAAATTAGAGCTCAACTCAACCAGCCACCACAGAAATGGCTACAATTCATGAAGACTAAACAACACACTGCTGAACCATCAGAGGGTCATTGAAGAAATTAAAACGGAAATTCAAATGTTTATGGAATTCAACCAAGTTGAGGACACAAAGTACCAGCTCCTTTGGGACACAGCAAAGGCAGTACTCAGAGGAAAATTTATATCTCTTAGTGCATACATCAACAAACTGGAGAAACAGCAACTCAATAATTTAAGGAAGCACCTTAATTTTCTGGAGAGAGAACAACAAGCCAAACCCCAAGTCAATAGACGGAAGCAAATAATTAAAATCAAATCAGAATTAAATCAATTAGAGACGAAAAAAACCATCGAAAGAATCAACAAAACAAAGAGTTGGTTCTTTGAAAAAATCAACAAGATAGACAGACCGCTGGCAAACCTGACCAAAAAACAAAGGCAGCACACTCAAATAAACAAGATAAGAGATAAAACAGGTAGCATCACCACAGAAATAACCGAAATTCAGAAAATAATAAGGGACTATTTTGCAAACCTTTATGCAAACAAATTCGAGAACTTGGAAGAAATGGATGATTTCCTAGAAAAAATTGATACCCCCAAACTCAACCATGAAGATTTAAACCTTCTAAACAGACCCATATCCAGTATTGAAATAGAAACGGCAATAAATGATCTCCCATCCAAGAAAAGACCAGGTCCAGACGGATTCACTGCAGAATTCTACAAGGCCTTCAAAACAGAACTCACTCCAATATTTCTCAAACTCTTCAATGAAATTGAAAGAGAACTTTCACTACCAGACTCATTTTATGAAGCCAGTATAACCCTCATCCCAAAACCAGGCAGAGACTCATCACGGAGAGAGGACTACAGACCAATCTCCCTGATGAACATAGATGCAAAAATTCTCAACAAAATTCTGGCCAATTGACTTCAACAGGTCATCAAAAAAATCATACACCACGATCAAAGTGGATTCATCCCAGGGATGCAAAGTTGGTTTAATATACGCAAGTCAATTAATGTAATCCACCACATCAACCGGAGCAAGGTAAAGAACCACATGATTTTATCTCTGGATGCAGAAAAAGCATTCGATAAAATCCAGCACCCATTTATGCTAAAAGCCCTGGAAAAACTGGGATTCCAGGGAACATTCCTGAATATAATCAAGGCTGTTTATGACAAACCAACAGCAAGCATAACTCTAAATGGTGAAAAACTAAAGCCATTCCCTTTAAAATCAGGAACAAGGCAGGGATGTCCACTCTCTCCCCTGCTCTTCAACATAGTACTAGAATTCCTAGCCAGAGCAATCAGGCAAGAAGAAAATATAAAGGTGATCCAAGTAGGTAAAGATGAAGTTAAACTCTCTCTCTTCACAGATGACATGATCCTATACCTAAAGAATCCCATAGACTCTACCCCCAAGCTACTAGAGCTGATACAAAACTTTGGCAAAGTTGCAGGATATAAAATAAACCTTCAAAAATCAATGGCCTTTCTGTATGCTATCGACCCGAAGACCAAGGCTGATATCAGGAAAGCAACCCCCTTTGCAATAGCCTCCAAAAACATTAAATACCTAGGAATAACCTTAACCAAAGAAGTGAAAGACCTCTTTGAGGAGAACTTTAAAAGCTTGAAAAACGAAATTAAGTCAGAACTAAGGAAATGGAAAAACCTCCCATGCTCCTGGATTGGGAGGATTAATATAAACAAAATGGCAACATTGCCAAAGGCTATCTACAAATTCAATGCAATACCCATTAATATTGCAACACCATTTTTTGATGAAATAGAGGAAGCAATCCAGAAATTCATATGGAACAATAACCTAGAATAGCAAAAACAATCCTAAGCAGAAAGAACAGTGCTGGAGGAATTACAATACCCAACTTCAAGCTGTATTACAAAGCTATAGTAATAAAAACAGCTTGGTATTGGCACCGGAACAGGTTTGAAGACCAATGGAACAGAATTGAAGACCCAGGAATGAACCCACAGAACTACGCCTACTTAATGTTTGATAAAGGGGCTAAGACAATAGTTTGGAAGAAAGATAGCCTCTTTAACAAATTGTGCTGGAAAAACTGGCTCAACACATGCAACAAACTAAAACTAGATCCTTATATATCACCCTGCACCAAAATCAATTCCAAATGGATTAAAGACCTCGAAATCAAAACAGACACCCTGAAAACACTAAAGGAAGAAGTAGGAGTAACACTTGGGCTCCTTGGCGCAGGACGGAACTTCCTGTACCAAGGCCAGAAAGGCTACAAATCAAAGAAAGGTTGGACAAATGGGACTGCATCAAACTGAAGAGCTTCTGCACGGCAAAGGACATAGCTTGCAAGATAAAGAGAAAGCCCACAGACTGGGAGAAGATCTTTACCGGCCATTCAACTGACAAAGGCCTCATGTCTAAAATATATGCAGAACTAAAAAAATTACTTTCCTCCAAAACAAAACCGCAAAGAACTAATAGCCCACTCATCAAGTGGGCTAAAGACCTACAAAGAGACTTCTCTGATGAGGAAATGAGAATGGCCAAGAGACATATGAAAAATTGCTCTACATCACTGGCAATAAAGGAAATGCAAATCAAAACAACATTGAGATTCCATCTCACCCCAGTAAGAATGTCATATATCAAGAAAACTAACAATAACAGTTGTTGGAGGGGATGTGGCCTAAAGGGAACCCTACTTCATTGTTGGTGGGAATGTAAACTGATTCAGCCACTCTGGCGAGCAGTATGGAGATTCCTCAGAAGGCTAAATGTAGAACTCCCCTATGACCCAGCAACCCCACTTTTGGGTATTTATCCAAAAAACTACAAACAAAATCAAAGTAAAGCCACCAGCACAACAATGTTCATTGCAGCACAATTTGTCATAGCGAGAATCTGGAACCAACCCAGATGCCCCTCTGTAGACGAATGGATCAGGAAAATGTGGTACATATACACAATGGAATTTTATGCCTCTATCAGAAAGAATGGCATTGCCCCATTTGTAAGGAAATAGAAGGACTTGGAAAAAATTATACTAAGTGAACTGAGCCAGACCCAAAGAAACATGGACTCTATGGTCTCCCTTATTGGGACAAATTAGCACAGGTTTAGGCAAGTCACAACAGAGGATCACAAGAGCCCAATAGCTATACCCTTATGATCCCATAAGATGATGCTAAGTGAAATGAACTCCATTTTATGAAAATGATTGTTATATCACAGTTGAAACTACTTTCAACATCCCATGTGTATCTGTAGTTTCTACTATTGATGATGTACGTGTATCACCTTCTTGTGATTGTATCTACACTATCTCTGTAATCTTATCTGAGTGTATGGGAAACAGTGTGTACTGGTATTAGAATTAGGAAATTCAAAGGGAATACCAAAATTGAGAGACAAAGGATAAAATACGAGAAACAACAACAAAAGCAATACTTGCAAAACTGTTTGGTGTAAGTGAACTGAACACCTCAGGGGGGGACAGGGGAGGGGGGAGGGGGATATGAGGGACAAGATAACAAACAGTACAAGAAATGTATCCAATGCCTAACGTGTGAAACTGTAACCTCTCTGTACATCAGTTATATAATAAAAACTTAAAAAAAAAATGTGTTCCGAGCCCTGGGAAGATCTAGTGAAATAAGTTCCGTGTCTCTCAAGACCATCACTTATAAAAAGTTGGGTCTATTTTTAGATGTGTAGGTTTTCTCAGCAGCTAGGACTGCATGCACTAAGGGAACTCATGAGGCGGGCAAGATGGTAGGAAGGACTAGAGGAGCCATGGGTGCTCAGAGGTTGGCCAGGGCTGTGCTCCGATGTGAGGATTGGCCTCTACACCGAGACACCCCTCTACTGAAGAGTAGAGGCTTCATGTGCTCAGGTCTGGTCCAACCTTGGGCATTCAGCAAGAGTACTTAAGGAGAGGGAATGTAAAAAAAATGCTTACCTTGTGTGCATAGGCATAGCTACGTTCACCTACACAACACCTGCAAGAGTAGTCAAAGGAGAAAACCCAGATTTACAAAACCAGAAGCTACGTGAAGTATGACCCATGTCTCTAAGACAAGTTGCCTTTTCCCTACGGGGAACAAGAAGCAAGATTGAAAGATCAAAGCAGGGTCCTGATCATACTGGAGAGGATTGGGCTAGTGGCAAAGAGAAGCTTGTGGATTCTACAGGACCTGAGTTCAAATCCTGGCTCAGTCACTTACCAGATGTAACCTTCAGAAAGTCTGTTTCCTTCTCTTTAAGTGGAAAGAGTTAAGCTCTTGTGAGGAGTCAGTGTCAAATGCTCCAACTTTGGGTCCTAGAATGCAATGGTGAAGTGCCCTACAACGTATGCATTTCCCTTCCACAAAGGCAATGGATAGGAATGGCTGGTTATCACCAATATCTCAAAAGAATGTGAAAAGAAAAAAGGAGAAAAGGGTCATAGTGCAGGTGCAGGACTTGAGCTGGGCTCTGGACAAAAGTGGAACTGTGAGTGAATGATAGGGAGGCCTGAGGAGTCACATAGCAGACAGGCAGCCCCTCTTTCCACAAGCCTTCCTCATGTCCCTTCTTGCCACCGCCTGGGGTTTGTCTACTGATGGATTCCACCGGTCCCTTAGAAAAACATGATTGGAGAGAAGCAGTCACTGTGTCAACTACTTCACATTCCCTGTACCAAAAACAGTACTTGGCGTACAGTGGGTGCTTAATAAGTATCAGCTACTGTTATTAAAATGCTTTAAATGGGCCTGGCACATGATGATGACATATGTTCAATAAATATTAACATTAGTGAATATCTCTTTACAATTAGTAAAAAGAGAGAAAGGGAGAGAACACTAGACAGCAAGGGATTATTGAACACTGGAGAATAGTCCCAGAACTGCATGGAAAGAGGAAGGAGAATTAACAGAGCAGCTATGTCATAGAGGTTAGAAAACTGTGCCAACTGGGGAGGGCATATCTCAGACTATGGAGCCCTGGGTTTGTACAGAGTACTAGGCCAGAAAACAAAAGAAAAATGAAAATAGTCAATACTGGAACAAGGGTGCAGTCATGAAAGAGGAAGAATGAGCATTTTTCTGGCAAAGGAAGAAGCAGGTCCTTGGGCTACGTCCGGTTCTGATTGTAAGCAATTGCCCTGAGATGGCCTCTTTGGCCTATTCCTTTCCTTTCCTCTTGTCAAACCATTCAGAAGTCCAAATTCTGTCAAAGTCCACAGGTGCCTAGCGCTTAGCTCGAAGCTGAACATCACTCTAATTAGCAGGCTTGTAATTTCTGCTACAGATAGACTGGTTAGCTGGATCAGCTCCTCTGCAAATGTGCCTACTGTATACCAAGAAGGCTCTCTGCAGTCATGTGCACAGCTCCATAGTCAAACAGGACTGTGGTGGAATCACAGTCTGGCACTTCTGGCGCTCTCATGGGTAGATCAGGACTCCAAGAAGCTGTGACTGCCCAAGTACCCTCCCTCAGGTAGCATCAGGTAACGTGTCATTCCAGAACACTCTGAAAAGCACTGAGCAAAATTCCCAAGGCTGTATTTCAATCCAAATTAAGATGCTACTAGATTAGATTGTAAACAAGCATGAGCCATGGCAAAGTCCCATAGAGCCTCCTCTCAACCATTAACAGAGATTAAAATGGCAGCCATTCCGGCACTAATCAAAAACTATAATGACCCCTGGCTGTATTTTCATGGAAGAGTTGCCTTGATTTCAGAGTATGAGCAAAAAAAAATCAAGAGAAGACATGAAAGTTCAGTTCCTTGCAAGCCTCCGCCAGCCCCAGGCCTGCCCATGTATTCTGAACACAGGCAATAGACAGGGGATGGACAGACCCATCCCGCACACCTTGCCAGCCTAGGAATTCCTTGCAGCTCTACTTGCTCAGAAGAAAAGGCTAGTGGTGTACCTGTGGGTATTTTTTTTGTGTCTGTACTAGGTCTTAAACTCAGGGACTGGATGCTGTCCCTAAGCTGTTTCCGCTCAAAGCCGGCACTCTATTACTTGAGCCATAGCTGCACATCAGGCTTTTCCATGTTGAGTGGGAGATTAGAGTCTCATGGACTTTCCTGCCGAAGCTGGTGTCAAATCATGATCCTCAAATCTGAGCTTCCAGAGTAGCAAGGATGCTAGGCATGAGTCATTGGCACCCTGCTATGTATCTGCATTTTATTTTCAAGCATTGAATGCCCCTTAAACACCTCTTTCAGCTTCTTCTTGAATTGAAAACCATGCAAAATTGTAAATTCTCCCAGAGAAGCATAATCATTACCATTACCATATTTCAGAATTACCAGGTGAGACTAATAAGTTTGCATCTGTTTTGAATATCAAAACTATATTTAGAGGACATCGTCTCCTTGCTGCAAGAGAGTGAGCTCAGAAGACACAAACCACACACTTGCTACAAGTCCCTGAACCTATCTCTTTTTTTGTGTGCTAGTCCTGGGGCTTGAACTCAGGGCCTGGACACTGTCTCTGATTTTTTTTTTTTTTTTTTTTTGCTTAAGACTAACGTTCTATCACTGAAGTCACAGCTCTACCTCTAGTTTTTGTGTGGCTAATTAGAGATGAGAGTCTCAAGAACTTTCCTGCCTGGGCTAGTTTCAAACTGTGATCCTCAGATCTCAGCCTCCTGAGCAGCTAGGATAACAGATGTGAGCCAATAGCACCTAGCCATATATCATCTTTTTAAACTCACAACTGAACTTGCAAGTAAAGGCGATATTAACAGGCACAGGAAGCACAGGAACAACTAAAAACTAGAAGTAAGCATGGAATTGCCTGTGAATTCTGTCCTTAGAGTATGAGCCATGGGAAGGGAAAGGAGGGAGCCAGGATGAATAGAGGACCAGAAGTAAGCATCTCCCAGTAGGTAGGCAAGTGAGGCTAAGCCTATGCAGCCTACCCAAGGCCAAAGGCTGCTGTCCCAAGTGAAGCCTCTCAAAAAGCAGCAGCTCCAGGAAAAAGAGGTTCAGAAATGTCTCCCAGAAGCTCAGGTCATGGGCCTGTCTGTCATCTGCCTATCAGTCTGCTGTCTGTCTGTCTGTCTTCAAGGAAAGAAAACAAACAGTTTCCCTACACAATTTAAACTCTGGACCATTAACTTTGGAACATTTGAGGCTTATCAACTTAGGCTGTTTTCACGGCCCAGAAATGCCAAGTTTGATGAATTAACATAAAAACGGGTCCCAGGTCAATGAGGGGCATGGGAAAAGCTGGAGCAGAATTCCCACAAACCCCACTGTGGACAAGTCCCCAGGAAAAGTCAGACCCATTACAACCTCATACTACAAAGGCACTCTGGTGAACAGCGGGATGCTGCTACCAAGAACTGGAAACGATAGAACAATTTAGAAGATAATTTAATGAAATATGTTTGAAATGAGACTAAAGCTCATCTCCTTAAGGTACCAAAATTGCTAGGAGCCAACACTTATTCCCTATTTTTTAAATAGTAAAACAAAAACTATGTCTTATAAATCTAGGACTAAAAGGACATTTTCTTAACCTAATTAATATGTTAGCATTGGTCTTGATGATGCACTTTGATAAACTCATTTTAATGCCAGGAGTAAACCAAGAAGAGTTACCAACAGTGACTCTGCTCAATCTCATTATGTGGATGGTTGAAGGAAACATTTTGTAAAGGGCTTAATGGCAAATCCTTTAAACTTTGCTTACTATATAAGTCTATACAACTCTGTCACTGTAATGCAAAAGGAGCTATGGACAGTATGGGAGTTGATATGCCTCAATAAAACAAAACAAAGGGCCAGTCAAATGCTAGTGGCTCATGCCTATAATCCTAGCTACTCAGGAGGCTGAGCTATGAGGATCATGGTTCGAAGCCAGCCTGGGCAGGAAGGTTCTTAAGACTCTCATCTTGAATGAACCACCAGAAATCAGGAAATGGTGGTAGTGCACTAACCTTGAGCAAAAGAGCTCAGGGACAGCATCCAGGCTCTGAGTTCAAGTTCTGTGACTGACAACAAAAAATCCCAAAGGGTATAATAAAAGTCTATATTAATACATGAAGACAAGAAAAATAAGACATAGGACTTTTAAAAAGGCCTCTCAGGACTGGAGGCATGGCTCAGTTGGTAGAGTGCTACCCAATAAGCACATCAGATACTAAGTTCAAGTCCTGGTTTGGACCTAACAAATAATAAAACAGAAGGAAAAATCCAGGTGCCAGTGGCACATGCCTATAATCCTAGCTCCTCAGGAGGCTGAGATCTGAGGTTCAAAGCCAGACCAGGCAATAATGTCCATGAGACTCTTATTTCCCATTAATCACAAAAAGTCAGAAGTGGAGCTGTAGCACAAGTGATGGAGTGCTAGCCCCCAGCACAAAAGCTCCAGAACAGTGCCCAGGCCCTGAGCTCAAGCCCTAGGACCAGCAACAACAAAAAAAAGAGCAAAAAGGCCTCTCAGTTTTAGAGTAACAGATATATATATATATATATATATATATGTACATATATATGGATACAAGTGCATAATTTGTAAGAATATGTACAGATAAACCATAAGAGTGAATGACAGCTGAGTAAAATATATAAAGACAAATGAAGTCGCTCTTCACCAACAAGAGAAACAGAAAAGATACAATAAAAGGAGCCATGAGGAATAAAGATAACTTTAAAGAAACTATACAAGAAAAGTGTAGTGAAAAAAACACATGAAATCTTTCTGATAGATTTGAAGAAAGAATGCACCTAAAAGCATCCCCATGATCCCAATAAATGCCCAAGAGGGCTTCCATGCTCCAGAAACACATTTGGAAGTTCATCAAGAATGGAATAGCCACAACAAATCTGAAGGAGAAAAATAAGTTGCAATTCCACTACCAAAAACATAAGCCAAAAGTAGTTAAAATGGATGAAAACTAGACCAAGCCAGAAACACACCATTAACAAGCACAAAACTGACTCAACCATGGTAGCACAAGTCTGCAATCCCAGCATGCAAGAAGCTGAAGCAGGAGGATGGTAAATTGAAGGTCAGTCTGGGAACATAGCAAAATTCTGTCTGCAGAGACAGAATATCCACACATGTGAGCATATGGAATATAGCAGTGCAGGAAAGACTTTACATATAATGCAACTGGAAATTTATTTGAAAAAGAGTTCCAGCATTACTTGTATACAAAATCAATCCTAGATAACTGTGAAACATTTTACATTTCAAACATTTTCTTGTCAGTTGTGGGGCTGTAACTCAAGGCCTGGATACTGTCCCTAAGCTTTTGCATTTGAGGCTAGTGCTCTACTACTTTGAGCCACAGCAACACTTCCATAATTCTGATGGTTAATTGAAGATTAGAGTCTCATGGACTTTCCTGCCTAGGCTGGCTTCAATCTGGAATCTTTAGATATCAGCCTCCTGAATAGCTAGGGTTACAGGTGGGAGCCAATAGCACCCAGCTTAGAATTCAAAACTTTTAAAAGAATGTATAGGTAACTTGTATGTGTGTATTTGTGTATGCACACACATGTACTAGTCTTGGGGCTTGAACTCAAGGCATAAGCATTATCCTTGAGCTATTTGACTTAAGGCTAGCACTCTAACATTTGAGCCATAACTCCCCTTCTGGCTTTTTGCTGGTTAAGTGGAGATAGGACTCTCACAGACTTTCCTACCTGGGCTGGGTTCAAAATGGAATCCTCAGATCTCAGCCTTCTGAGTAGCTAGGATTCCAGGCGCTGAGACATGGGAGCCAGGCAGGTGACCATATTTTATGACATTGAGGTGAAGCCCAATTTCCACACTACATACCCCAAAGTCTACACCATTGAGAGGGTGAATATGAATCTATGAGAATTAGCATTGCCTCTCCACAAGCAACACCACAGCCCACTAGCAATGTACCCCCAGACAGTGGCAAGATACTGACAACAAATTAAAATGCCTAGTATAATGTAATGATAATGTGCATATTATAGATGATTCTTGTACATTGTTATTAAAAGTTTGATGAGCATAAAAAAGAGGTAGACATGGACAGGCTTTCGGCAGCCAGTGAGTATGAAGAGATGCGACACCACACTAGTGAGCGAGAAGAACTAATGAAGGTGAGGAGGTGCACTTCCAGAGCAGTCAGATTAACCCAATGAAAAACTGGCTACACCAAGAGACTGTGGAGACGCAGTAATTGCTGGTGGCAACATAGTGACAAAGCTTTGGAGAGTAGCTTGGAAACACCCACTGAATGGAAGACGCGCATATTGTTAGAACACAGCAATTTCTCCTTGAGGTACAAGGGGCTGCCAGACACCCATCCACACACACCTTTACTGCACCACTCTCTGTTATAGCAGGGGGGAAGAAGTAATCATCATAACCTCTTAGGTAAAGAGGTGAATAAACAGACTTATTCTTACAGTGGAATATTATAGAACAATGAAAGCAAAATGACAAGGATAGGAAAGAAGCATACAACAGCTTAGGAAGGAGGCATAGGATACAAGATAATACAACTCATACCGATTGTTCAAAAACTTCATAAGGCTAAGGTATAAATACAGAGATGAGCATGGAAGTGGAGTAGAGCTTTAGTAGTATCTAAAATGCTTTCTTCTAAAGAAAAAAAACAGGAAGATGAGAAACACAAATGTATAGATAAAGGAATACCAGCACTTGCTTCATGTTGGTGCTGGACAGAGGCCTGGCAGTCATTATAGGACCATGTTCTGTAAGATGCCCTCATCAACCCCATTCTTTTAAAAAGAGATCATGCTTGGAAGAAAAATGCACAATTCTCATAACTCAATGAAGTCTTCTAGAAGGATGCAGCCCTGGGACCAAGCCAAGCCCTGTTGGCTTACCCCAGGGCTGGAAAGGTATGAGTCCTTCTTCATTCCTTCCTCAGACCCAAGCCTTCTACAAACACTACCTTTGTCAGACTCAAGAACCTTCACAGGGGGCTGGGAATATGGCTTAGTGGCAAGAGCGGTTGCCTTACATACATGAAGCCCTGGGTTTGATTCCTCAGCACCACATATATAGAAAATGGACAGAAGTGGTGCTGTGGCTCAAGTGGTAGAGAGCTAGCCTTGAGCAAAAAGAAGCCAGGGACAGTGCTCAGGCCCTGATTCCAAGGCCCAGAACTGGCAAAACAAAACAAAACAAAACAACAAAAACAACAACAAAAACCTTCACAGAACTGTGCTTCAGACTCTGAGGGCAACTCAAAAACTTGGATCCCAGAAACATTTTGGGTCATAGCCCTATCAGTAGAAGAGTCAAAGAATATCATCCACTTCAAGGTCACTACTTTGAAAAGAACAAATCTATTTCTTCCAATTCTGATTTTATAGTGGTTCGTCAGTGCCAAGAGTTTCTCCTGTCATGACAGTCATGTTATCTTTTATCAGAGCCCACACACTGTGCTGAGAAGCCTGGGAATGGATGCGGCCACCTGTATTCTAAATGACACATCCTTACAAATAGTATGTCACTCATGAAAGGCCCCATAGGGTGGTTGTGAATTATTGTAGATCCTCGCCTCAACCAAGGGGGACTTACCTAGGTATTTCTCACAGAAAATGGGAAACTTGTTAATCAAACACTGAGCCCCATGAGTCAGCAGAGAGGAAACATTTTTCACAGTGAGATGAGATCCAGCAGCTATAATCAGGACAGAATATACACCAGGGACGAAGGAAGGAATTAAAGACCCTGATGTCACGGTGTGGACTCTGGTTGAGCACAGCCTCAGCCTCGCTCCAGAATCTGCTCACCCTCAGAAGCCATAAATCGGGAGAGGAGCCTGAAAGGCTGCAGCCATCTTGCAACCCAAAATTCTATTGCTCCTTGTGAGTCCAGCAAACAAAGCCATCATTCTACTTACAACATACAACGCAGTGTATTCCACAGAGCATAGCCATGTGTGCTCATGAACATTTATTGGTGATTATTTATTGAGTACCTACTGTGGTGAAGAGTTGGACCAGGAAATAGCTGAAACAGCACATCAGGGCCTGCATCAAGCCTTATGTACATTGTGTGTGTGTGTGTGTGTGTGTGTGTGTGTATTCATATATGTATGTATTCATATATATGTGTATGTATATATATTTATATATGAAAGATGAGATTCTAATAGACTGTCATTTCTTCATTGTTGATAACATAATTCTTTGTACAGAATTAGTCTTTTTTGCCTTTGAAATCTGTAAGATTACATATTCTCTGCAGGAATGACCATGTACTGAGATTACTGTGTTTGTGGTTCGCTGATGCAAGGACTGATAAAAACAGTATATAATGTGCATGTTATCTTACATGTGTGATGTAATGATTAACAAGTTTACTGGACAGGGAAAATGGCTTCAGAGTGATGGCTATTGCAATGTTTGCTTACATGACCCTATGGATTACTGAGTGCTTTCAGCTTCTTAACTCATTTACTCTTCTCAACAAACCAGCTAGTAAAGGGTTGAGGAACAGTAAAGTTCCAGTGAGAACTCTTCCTCACTACAAAAACTTGTTCTACCCAGTGAAAAGGGTAGAAGCTTTAAGAGGTGAGGCCTATGGGAAGGAAGTTAGGTAATTGGTGGCAGGCCTATGCAGGGGATTTCATGACCCTGGCCCCTCTTCTTTCTTCCTTTGGTTCCCCAACTGCCATGAAGTAAACAGCCCTCCATAATGCACTCTGACCATGAGGTTCTGTGCTGCCACAGGCCCAAAGCAACAAGGCCAAGCAACTATAGACTGGACCTCCTGAAACTGTGATTCAAAGCAAACCTTTTCCTTATGTCAGGATGGTTATCTCAAGTGGTAGAGCATCAGCTATGAGTGACAAAGCTGATCATGAGTGCTAGGTCCTGATCTAAACCCCAGTATCAACAGGACAAAAAAAGGAACTGAAGCAAAAAGGTATGGGAGAATAGCTCAGATGGTAAAGTACCAACTTTTAAACACAAGGCCCTGGTTTCAAACCCAGTGCTGCAACTAACAACAACAATAATATGTCAAGTCACAATAAAGTCATCTTGACCTGAAAGGTCCCTATCTTTGTATATAAGATAATTTGCAGAAGTGTGGAATGTAGGGTGCAATGTAAAGAAGAAAGTTTGTTTGTCTGAACTTTCCTCAAGGTGCTCACATGATAAACTAAGCAGCGGGAGTCAATGAGGAAATATAAATATCTTATAAGGCCCTGAAACACTTGGTAATCAATTTTTCATCAGGAAGAAGTCTGTATCTCAATGACATGAGTAGGTATCACCACCAGTGGAAGAGAGGAGGGGAAAAAATCAGCAGAACTGAGAAAAAAGTGACAGATAAGAGGCACAGACATACCCTGATCCTTACAACCATGGATCTCATTCAGTTAAGAATGTAGTGGAAATGGTAGCTTTGGGGCAGGTTGCTGCTTCTGGGACTGGTTCTTCCAGACCAAAAGAAAGAAAAGGATGGCAAGCCCTCTTCACAACACCAAGCGAAGATATAGATTTCTTCAGCCAAGGAACAGGAGGAACCAAAAAGACTACAAAATTCTTCACAGGCAAGAAAATACTCTCAACCCATTCAATAAATGACATTGCTCACTTGGTGTTGCTATAAGAAAATACTCGAGGCTGCATAAAAATAGAAAAAGGTTCATTTGGCTCACAACCCCAAACAGCATGGTTCCCGCTCTTGACAAAGGCCCAGTGGCCACTTCACAACTTGACAGAGGAGAAAGGAAACAGGAAGGTCAGTCCACACATCATATAACAAATGTCCTTGATTTATAACAACCAGCTATCCTGAGAACCCACCAGTGCAATTACCTTCTCATTGGCTCCCCCTCTTAAAGGTTCTACATTCACAACACATCATCCTGTGGGCCCCAGCTTCCAGCAAATGAATCTTCAGGAGACCCACTCAAATCCTTCCCAAAACATAGCCACATGCTAAGAAGAAGGGAAGAATTCCTTTGTTTAGAGTGGTTATCTTTTGCTGCATAATAACCAATCCTAAAATGCAGTGAGAAGGGGTTGGGGATATGGCCTAGTGGCAAGAGTGCTTTGCCTCTTATAAATGAGGCCCTGGGTTCCATTTCCCAGCACCACATATACAGAAAACGGCCAGAAGTGGTGCTGTGGCTCAAGTGGCAGAGTGCTAGCCTTGAGCAAAAAGAAGCCAGGGACAGTGCTCAGGCCCTGAGTCCAAGGCCCAGGACTGGCAAAAAAAAAAAAATGCAGTGAGAAAATAACGAATATTTATCACTGGCTGATTCCTGAGGATCAGTTATCTGGGAGAATATCAGTGATGTAGTTCAGGGATTCTCTGTAGGCAAAGGCTGCACTAAACCACTCAGGTCTGTGGATGGCCAGGAAGATTCTCAGACTCCAAGAGTAGTTCTCATAGCCATGATGTATTACAACAAATGGTACAAAGTGAAATCAGCAGCTTTTGCTTTGCTGGATAGGGAACAGAGTACCGGACTGCAGGCTCCTTCCTCCTTGAAATCACACATCCTAGGCTCAGTGCCCCCAGAATCGCACTCTGACAACCTGAGGGACATGTCATCTCCCAGAGACCTCTCTACAAACTTGATGCCCTGAAGAGAGGCTGGGGGATGCTCATACATACACCCTGTGCCTGAAACATATTCAACTCCAGACACCCAGAGCATCAATAACTTGGTTTACTGTTTATACACACTGAGCTACTCTTATTTGTTAGGGAAAAATAGGACCTCTCCCCTTAACCCCAAATTTCCAGAGGACAGCCAAGAACCCATCTTACAAAGCAGGCCTTTCTAAGGATAGCAGTCTGCAGCTCCAGTGGCAGTTCTTTGCTATATAGTATCTTAGGCTTCTCAGGTATTGGGTCCAGACCAGCTTTGGGTCCACCCTGTGCCATATAAAGCCTGGATTTGGATTGGATGGCACACATACAAGAAATCTCACTTGCATGGCCATTGGCTGGAAGTTTTTCACCATCTGGGCCTTTACAAGGCTGCCTGAGTGTCCTTAACATATGACAGCTGGCTTTCCCCACAGTGAGTGATCCAAGGAAGAGCATGCGCAAAATGGAAGCTGCAGACTTTAATAAGCTAATCCCCACAGTGGCATGCCATGCTTTCTACCATATGCTACTGCACACAGACCAACCTTGGTAGAGTGGGGGCGAGGGAAGGTATTTGCCACTCTGTGATCACCAGGCATCGGGGATCACTGGCCGGGGATCATTGCCTACTACATAGTTCACTCTCGTGCACCAAAAGAACCTCATTCTACACACAATACACACCAGTTCCAAAGTCCCATTCCATTACACCATCAGCAACAATTTCAGAGCTTCAACCTCTAAGTTAGGGCTTGGTGTTGTCCTGGGTACTGCCTAGGTGACCTAGCTGCATTCCCACCCCACCCTAACCTTGTTTGTCTTTCAGGATGGAATGCCTGTAGACCAGAAGCCTCTCTTCAGGTGGACTACCTGGAACAGGTTGGATCTTTGACTTCATTATAACCCTATCGAATGTTAAATGATACACCCTCAAGTACCAAGACAATTCACAATCGCCATGGTGATGCCTAGAAAGAACCATAAAATGAGTAAGGCAACATGACTTTTGGAAATGTTATACCTAACCTGACTCCTCAGTTCTGTTACTGTGTCTGGAACCTCTTGATTCTGAAGTGTGGCAAAACTAATTTGTAAGTTTATCTCTCACTTCTACTCTTGGCCAAGAATAAAACTCTCTCTCGGTTTTCAGTTGGTACTCTGTCTATTATTATTATTATTATTATTATTATTATTATTATTATAAAAGTAATGTACAGAGGGGTTACAATTACATGGATCAGGTTATGACTATATTTCTCATTGGACAGTGTAACCCCTTCCCTCACGCTCTCCCAGTTTTCCCACCCCAGCCCCTCTCACAAGTTGTGTACTTCGTTTTCAACACAGTGCCTAGTGAGAACCACTGCTGCATTTGTTCCTCCTTTGTCCCACCATTTCTGTGCTTCCCTGTACCCTCCCAAAGACAGAAAAATAAAGACAAAAGGAAAATAAAACAAAAAAGAACAACAAAGAAAGACTTCTTGTTTCTATTTCCTGGAATTCATTTCGATAAATATTATTTCATATGATCATATGTACCTAGGTATTGCACCTTTGTGTTCCTGTCCTAAGAACACCCTCCTTTGGTCTCACGGTGTGAATGTCTAGAGATCTGTATAATTTATCATATCCCAGAGTATTTATTTCTTTTTTTAACCATCCAGTGTGTTTACTTGTAAATTTATAGGTACATTCTAGCAACCACAAATGAGGGAAACTAGGCAACCTGTGTTTCTCTGGGTTT
>NW_025961324.1:0-34082 GCF_023159225.1 Perognathus longimembris pacificus | reverse complement strand
AGTAACAAATAGACTTTACCAAAGCCTCAATGCTCTGGAAGGATGCGTCTCCTCTTCCCATCTCCTGTCACCTTCCTCTCTCATCTATGGGTATATAGAAAGCCTGCTCTGTGAAGGTCATAGCTCAGGAACTCAGACTCAATACCGGACTGATATATAAACACAAAGTTGTGAAATGCTTCTCTATCCCCACAACTAAACATCTCACCTTATTGGTACAATCAACACGAATTAAGCTTTATATAGCTAAGAGAGCTAAAAGATACAGACTTCACCGGAGATAATCCTGGGGAACCCCAAAGATAGCAGGGGAGACTAAAACAGAGAGACCTGACATAGACATATGTGAAAATCCACATTTACCTAATATTTGATGGAACTTAACTACTGGGCCAATAAAAAAGGAAATTGCTAAGAAATTATACAAACCCTTTAAAACAAAAGATTCAGTATGCCAGAACAGAAGATCAAATTAAAACTATATATCATAAATCAGGGAAAATTTAGTACCACATAACTAAGAATGTATGAATGGCCTCAATATAGCATAGTTAAAAGCTAGTTAGAAAGCATAATTTCTAGTCTCCCAATATGAAAAAGAGCAAGGGGAATAAGAATAAACAAAGCACAGATGCAGAACAATGACTACAAATGAAATAGTACTCCACCTTGGTAATAAGTGAGTAAATATAAATAAAATGCAGCATCATCATTACCTATCAAACTAATGAAAAAAAGATAATACCCCTATGTAACAAGAGCAATATAACAGATACTGTCACACATTATCCAAAAGCGATTGGCCAAAGGGAAGAGAAAAATTCTAAAAGGATTCATGTCCAAGCCTTCTTTGACCTAGTAATTCCATTTCCAGGGATCTATTGGAAAGAAATCACATGTACAGTATTTTTACAAAGGTGTTCACATCCCCATATTTGTCATGACCTTTTATATAGAAATATGAGATGTGGTTAGATGATTAATTAGAATATGGCAAAACCATATGTTAGGAAAATGTGTAGTACTGAAAAATCACTGAAGGCTTAACATGGAAAAAATTCATTATATAAAACCTGGTAATCACAGAGGAAACATGATACAAATGTAAATGTAATCTGTGTACAGACAATATTTATGTAATATATTCAACATAACTAGGAATATATTACACAGATGCATACAAAATATAACAAAAATATTCCAAAATGCTCACAGTCATTAAACATTCTGAACAGATTACAGCTGATTTACATATCCATTCTCCTATAAACATTTATTGGGCTCATAATTAGGAAAATATTAAAGGAAATCTTTTTACCATTACAGTTCTGAGAGCATGAAGAGGGTAAGCAAATGCATTGTTTTAGATGTTATAGTTTCAAATATACTTTTGTAATCTCTATTTTAGCACCCTTATCCTTTAATAAAAACAATGTATCAATAGCTCTACTGATAGTCACAGAAGAAGACATGGAATCTTATCCCCAGACAGCCTTTCCATTGCCCTATCCTGATAGGTATCAAATCTTGTCTTCCTGGGTGGTGACATAAACAAGATGGTGGGACAGGAAGATCTCAACTCATTCTCACAGAGCTTCTGACTATCCAGAAAGTTTTGATGAGACCCTAGACAGCTCCCCTAGATGAGTGGAAGTCAACAACAGTAGAACTATATCAGGTAAGAAAACTCATTGCAGTTCTTCCATGTTACCCTTACCTACACTCAGCACGGCTGAATGTACTTGGGAGAAAATGTCTTACTCATGGCTTCTCCCTTGGCAAGGAAACAGGCATGGGCCAAACATTCCAGGTTTTGAGGGTGATACCTGCAGGACTGACTTCTCTCCTGCCCCATCAAAAGTTTGGATGCCCAGGGGTTGCTTGTTGCCCTACCAGAGAATCTGCAGTACTGCAAAGCAACAGCAGGGGCTGGGGATATGGCCTAGTGGCAAGAGTGCTTGCCTCATATAGACGAAGCCCTGGGTTCAATTCCCCAGCACCACACATACAGAAAAGGCCAGAAGTGGTGCTGTGGCTCAAGTGGCGGAGTGCTAGCCTTGAGCAAAACGAAGCTAGTCCAAGGCCCAGGACTGGCAAAAAACAAAGCAAAAGCAGATGGAGCTGGAGATGACAAACTCTTAAAAAAAATACGGCAAGTCTCTGGGAAATGAATATGTACAAGCAGAGAGAAAACACGGATCCAGAAAAGCCCCTCCAAATTGCTCTCCAGACTGGTGGGCAAAGGTCTTGCCATGTATGAGGGTAATAAATTCTCAAACTTAGGTGCAATGGAATTGGAGATTTGGGTTGTGGGGTGGAGGGGTGGGAGGAGGGATAATTAGGGTTAGATGGGTCACAAGGGGAGGGTCCTGATCTGACTAGATGGTTTGTTAGCCAATCTATAAAGACTGTGAGAACTGAGTGTTCTTACAAATGCCAAAATTATAGCAAACAGACAAATTGTACATCAGCAGCAAGGTCTATAAAGAAACAAGGAAATATGACCTCATCAAAGGAACAGACATTTCCAAAACTCTTACTTCCAATGAACTACCAGAAAACCAGAAGTGGTTCTTTGGACCAAACTGGTAGAGCACTAGCTTTGAGCAAAAAGAACTCAGGGACAGCACCCAGGACCCGAGTTCAAGCCGCATGATGGCACAACAAGAAAAAGAAAGAAAAAAGAGAAGAGAAACACAATAAGCTATAGGTATACAAATAAAATCAGGAAGAAATGAAAACTGAACAGAACAAGAATATTAGCAAACAAAAATAAGATAAAAGAACAGACTTGACTCTGGAGCTAAAAGAATTTAATAACTGAATTAGAAACTCATTGAAGGGGCGCAATAGCTGACTTCACAAAAAGCAAAACAAGTCTATGAACTTAAACACAAGTTGCTAAGTTTTATATAGTCAGAGGAACAAAATACCATCAAGCAAATCAACATTCACTGTGTGTGTGTGTGTGTGTGTGTGTATAGATAGATAGATAGATAGATAGATAGATAGATAGATAGATAGATAGATATAGATGGGGAGGGAAAAAAATCAGCAGAAAATGTATTGGAAAAACTATTAGCCAGAAACTTCCCAACTCAGAAGTAAAAGAATTTAAAAGAATTTATAGACGTTTTTGTGGTGTCAAGGTTTGAACTCAGGGCATTGCACTTGCGAGGCAGGGGTGCCATGCCTCCAGTCCTTTGTGCTTTATATTATTTTTCAGAGAGGTTCTTCCATTTTGCGACCAGCCTTGGACTCTGAGATCCTCTAGCATACTCCTACCAATGCTCCCGTGTAGCTTGGATTACAGGAATGCATCTCCATGTCTGACTTGCTTGTTAAGATAGTGACTCAATATCTTTTTGCCTATGCTGGCTTCAACCCATGATCTCCTTGCTCATGGTCTTCTTCAGATCTTCTTCTCCCTCCCAAGTTGCTGGGGTTATAGGTATGAGCCACAGTCTGAGCTTCTGGATTCTTATTTTTCTAAAGAAAAATAATCTTTGCCTATTTCCATGTCCTGAAGTATTTTACCTGGTTTCTTTTTTGCAGTTGCATAGTTTCAGTTCTTATATTTAAGTCATTCGTTCATTTTAAGTTGGTTGTTGTATATGGGAAGAGAAGAATCTGCATCCACTATTCAGTTATCTTTTTATTATCTTTAAGTAGTAGTGCACAGGAGTCACCATTCAACAAATCTATTTAAATCTACTTGTAAGTGCAGTGTATCTGGACCCATGTCACCTCTTTCTTTCATCATTCTCCCCATCTCGCCCAACCTAACCCCTACTCTCAATTTTCCCAGTTTCATAGGATACATGTTGAATGTTATGACTGCATTCTCCCTACCCTCTTTTCTTGATTAGTCTTCCCCATTCCTGAACCTCTCCCCACCTTTCAAATACTTTTCCTGATATTCACGTTGTTGTATTGTGAGTTTGTTTTTCTAAGAAATTACACCATTTGAATTATTCTTTGCAAATACAGTTAATATGTCCGTATACCCTTGCATACAACTCTGTATGTGTTTACTTGCATATGTATAAATTAGATCCAGCTTCCACATATGAGAGAAAACATGCATCCTTTGTCTCTCTGGGTCTAACTCATTCCACTTAATATGATTTTTTTTCCAGGGCCTTCCATTTCTTTTAGAAATATGTAATCTCATTCCTTCTAATGAATGAATAAAATTCCATCGCATATATATACATATATATCACATTTTCTTGAGCTATTTGTACATTAAGGGGCATAAGAGCTGTTTCCATCCCTTAGCTGTAGTGAATAGTGCAGCAATAAGCATGGTTATACAAGAGGCTTTAGCATATGATGGTTTGTAATCTTTTGGATATATGTTCAAGTGGGATTGCTAGATCACAGGGTAGTTCTAGGTTTACTTTATTGGGTTTATCTAAATAAACTTTGCTTCCTGGGGTGGTTGAGGTAGTTTACATTCCCACCATCAGTGTGTTATTAGGGATCCCGCCCTCCCCCGACCCGCATCCATGACAGCCTCTATTGTTGTTTATTCTTGATCATGTACACATTTTAACTGAGATGAGATGGAATCTCAGTGCTGTTTTGATGTGCATTTCCTTTATGGCCAGCAATAAAAGCATTTTCATGTGTCTATTGGCAGTTTTTACTTCTTCTGAGAAGTCTCTATTTAGCTCATTTGCCCATTTATTATTTGGGTCATTGATTCTTTGAGAGTTTAGTTTCTTGAACCCTCTGACGTGTAGCTGACACAGGTCTTCTCTGAGTCTCTAGGCTGTCTATTTTAGCTTATCAACTATGTCATTCACTAGGCAGAAACTTCCTAGTTTGATTCAGTACTATTTGTCCATTCTCTCTTTCACTTACTGCTTAGCTCCATCATTCAGCAGGTAAATATCTAACTTTCCCAGCAACATTTTCAATATTACCGTGTTTTTCTGGTGTAGTATATTATGAAGTCAGGTAATATGATGCATCCTGTATTGTTCTTTTTGCTTAAAATTACTCTGCGTAGTGTGTGTGTGTATCTGTGTGTGTATGTGTTCTAGGATTCTTTCCCAGTTTGTAGTGAATGTTACATTTATCCATTTGTATTTCATTGTTTCACTAGCTATTACAAATGAGACTCCTTGTCCAGGTAACTCATGATTGGATCATAGTCACGCTGCCATGCTGTCCATTGATCTTGTGTCCAGCAGCTCTGCTGAATTCATTTATTAGATACAGTAATGACCATCTGACTTTCTCTTTCCCAATCTGGATCATTTTTCTCTGGCCCGAGCTCTGGCCATAGTCTCAGCCTGAAAGTGAATGGAGGTGGTGACAGTGACAAACTAATTTTTTACAACTTTTCATTTTTCTAACTCAGTGTGCTATTAACACGTGTGTGTGTGTCTCTGTGTGTGTCTCTGTGTGTGTCTCTGTGTGTGTAGTGCACAAGCCTTTATTATGTGGCAGCATGCTCCTTGTAAGCCCCTTGCTTTATCTTTAAACTTTCTGCTACTTGATGTAACTCATAAATTCTGCAGCTAGCAACCCACACAGGGAGAGTGTCAGTAAACCAGGTGTAATTCAAGTGTGAACAAGCAAGATGCATTCACTGTGCATCCAAGGCAGCGTGAGGTATGGTTAAGGAAATATGTCCCATCGTTGGGAGTCATAAGAAAAGAGAGTCACTTCCAGCCAGCTATAGGAGAACACATTGGGAGGAGCAAAGGGGTCAGGAAATAAAAGAGCCTCTTATGTAACACAAGAAAATGTGGAGCTGGCCTTGTCATCTCACAGAGCAAACCCCATGTCAATGCTAGAAGGACCAAGCAGCCCCAACACCACCACCCTCATTCAGCGCAGCCATAATCCCCAAACTAAAATAACAGGTACCCGGGGGGCATCATGTTCCAACAACAATTCCAGCAGAAGACAGATGATTTCACTAAGAAACAAGGTATCAACAACAAATAAATTGTTGTAGGCTTCACTTATGTTTGTTGGCTGTCGGTCCAAAGGCTTGAACTCAGGGGCCGAGCACTGTCCTGGAACTGTTTGTTTCTTTTTGTTTGTCAATGCTAGCACTCTACTATTCGAGCCACAGCTCCACTTCTATTCACTTCTAGCTTTTTAGTGGTTAATCAGAAATAAGAGTCTCACAGACTTTCCTGCCCAGCTAGCTTTCAACCATGATCCTCAGATCTCAACTTCCTGAATATCTAGGATTACAGGCCCGAGTCACGGGCAGCCAGATAAGTTTCTCTTCTCTGACAGGCATCTCTCTCCATCGATAGAAAAGATAGTAAATCATGACTGAGAAAGATAACTAGGTAACATATTCAGGAGTAGACTACTCCAGGATCTGACTTGGCTTTCACAACAGTTTAGGGCCTAATCTTGCAATCAAACTCCTCCTAGTTCCCCACCTGCCTCATTTGCCTCTTCCACAGACATTGAAACATCCTCTCCTACCCCAAAGCCCTTCCTTCTAGAAGCTCTCTGTCTAGATCTGGGGCTTTTTGGACTATTCTCAAGTCCCTCAAGTCTCTCAACACACACTGCTGCATCAAGAGGCCCTCTTGAGCTTCATGTATACAGCACCCACCATCATCACTACCCATCCTGCTCCAACCTCTTATCCACACTTCTTCTCCGCAGTCCAACAAGATCTCACCTGTAGGGCTATGAAAACTCCATTTACTAGTTGAAACAGAAGCAAAGAGATGAGTTCATTGCTCACTATGGTGAAAGAGACCTACAGTGGATGAAGAGTACCTCCAAATAGAACAGATGAGAGGGAATTGTGAAACAGATATATAGAGAATTTTGAAAAGTATGCGGCTCTATGATTGGCAGATTTCTAAGACACACGTGTATGGTGTCAAATAGGTTATCAAGTAAGGAAAGCTGTCGTTAATTGGTTGCCATTTAAGACACAAGTACTAGAGAGCCACTGCTGTACGGTGAGAAAAAAGAGAAGCCACATTTTGAGAGGTCGAATTGGGAGGCTTTATTAGAGCTTTGGTGGTCTACAGATGGACTCCTGTCTCAAAGATCTGCAGCCCGGAACAGAGCTTACACAAAGCTTTTAAAGACACAAACCACATGCTTGGGGTGGAGGCACGCAAGCCCAACAAAAGCAGACCTTCCATGGACATACTCAGGTATAAGCTCAGGTACCAGCAGAACTTTTCCATCTAGGGAAGACAGGCCTCAACCTTCCATCTAGGAAATACGCCTGAGCCTTTCCACATAGGGGAATCTTAAGAGACTACTCTGAGGGTGGTGATTCAAGCCATTTAGGGAGGTAATCAATGCAGAATCATAGCATTCTCTATAAGGCTATAACATTTGCATTTCTCTGAAGCAGTTTTCCTAGCTCACCTTGAGCTAGGCATCTACATTTAACGTATGGCCTCTCTCCCTTTCAGTACTGGGTACTCAGCAAGAGGTACCAAGATGGCTGTGAGAAGTTACTCAGACTTGGCCTCCTTACATCATAACTATCCCTGAATGGCTGTCTTTCTAAAGAAAGGATACAAATCTGGTCCGTTTCAAAACCAACTTTCATTAAGGCAAGTTGTAGACTAAATGAACAGATCTAAAACAAGCTTCAATGTCAACTTGTAACCAAGCCTCCCAAGCCACTAAGCCTTCCCTACTCTTCTCTGAGGTCAAATCCTATGTGACAGGGTCCACCATTTTATTCACCCTAACCTAGGATTCACCACAGCACCGATACACTCACTGTCAAATGACTAAGGGAATTCCTTTGCTACATTATGGATAGCGAGAGCTTTTACTTTATGGTTTGCTACTTAATTCTCATAGCATAACACAGTGGTTGAGGATAGCTTTATAACCACACAGTCCTGGCTTCGAATTCTGGTTTTTGTCATGAGCTAGTTTGTGGTCACCTCTACCTCCATTTCATTATTTAAAAGAAAGAAGGGAGCAAAGAATAACAATATCTACTCTGAGGATTACTAATACCCAACTTCTAGCACCTAAGTCTCTCACCACATTTATCATGTGTTTTATCACTGAGCATTTCTGATGGACTCCAATAAGATTTTTGAACATAAAAACAGGAGGATAAGATGTGGCTCTACGAAAAAGTAACAAGTAAGGCCTGAAATGAAAGTATTTATGAGGTGTTTTAAAAAGTGTATTCTTATATTTGCCAGGCCTGGGGCTTGAACATAGGACCTGGGCACTGTGCCTGAACTTCTTTTGCTCAAGGCTAGCACTCTTACCACTTGAGTTACAGCACCACTTCCAGCCTTTTCTGTTTAAGTAACACTGAGGAATTGAACCCAACACTTCATGCATGTTAGGCAGGTACTGTACCGCTAAGCCACATCCCCAGCCCCTAAAGATATATTCTTACTCTCTGTAAGTAGTTGTACAGTGCCATTACCATTCACCAAAGCAGTTTATGAATACAGGGCATTTTAATCCATGTCACCCTTTTCAATAGCCTCATTCAACACCCCCCAACCCACTTCTTCCCTTACTTACCTTAATTTTAGGTTATTTATTTTACCATATAACAAATCAGTTTATGTGTACAATGCATCTTGATCTTTATCATCATTACAAGGTATTGTCACCCCTTAGAACCTTTTACTACTAGAAATACAACCAGCCTAAGTTGTAACAGTACAGGGATTCTGGCCAGGAAGGAAAAACCGACTTTGCACGTCTGAAAACACAGATTCAAGCTCTGGGCGGTTTCCCACCGCCCCGCCAGTGTCGGCGGCACCGGCACAGTGCCCATCACAGCAACCCGCACTTCAAGGAGGTAAAGCACACAGCGGAGACCCGCCGGTGCCTGAGAACGGACGACCTGAAATCGCCGAGAAAGTGTGAGTACCCACGAAAGATATTCTCACTCGTGACCACAGAGCAACTCCGGCAAGGCAGCCCTGCCCCAACGCCAGAGCAAAGCGCCATCTTTGCCACTGGCATAGGGTCAGACCAGATTGGAACTAAAGCGGGCCTGGGAAAAGTGAGGTCAAATTAGCCATCTTTGAAAAGGGCAAGAGGGACCAATCAGCGAGAGCCGACTCTGCCCAGGAGAACGCCCCCTGCCCACGTGGGAGGTGTGCCCTGGGCCTCACCTTAGCCAGAGGTGCCCCGCCCTGCCCGCCGGGACTTCTAAATTTAAAGTGAAAACATCCACCAGCTCCCAGCGGCAGGGAAACACTGACTGAAGTTCCTGAGACAGTTAAACGGTTCCATCACAGAGGAAGCCCAATTCCCAGCCCGAAAAGGACCTGCTTTCCAAAGCCACCTCCGTGAAAGAGGCCACCTGGTGCAGGAGGCAGAAGCCTTGCACAGGCAAGCACCTCTCAGCTGGGTAAAAGAGGCCAGAGGCGCCCCTCCCTGCTGAGTTCACAGCCTATTTAAAGGCAGTCTGTAAAGGCCACGGCCCTGCAGCAAACAGAGGAGCAAGCTGAATTCTGCCAAACCCAGAAAATCAGGAATATAGACTGCAGACCATCATAAGGAAACCAGAGACTGGGGAAACACGACCCAAACAAAGAAGACTCCATTTTTTTTTCTTTATCTTTTCAACATTTCTTAAACTTGAAAAAAAAAAATTCTTTTCAATTCGGAAACGTCGTCTTTTTTTTTCCCCCATGTTTTCTATTTTCACCAGTTTGTTTTATCAAGTTTTTTTTTCTTTTCTATTTGTTTGGGTTGTTCCTTTGCTGATTTTTTGAATTTTTTTCCTTTTTATTTTATCTTCTTTTTAAAATAATTATTCTCTGTTGTGTGCGTCTGTCTCCCACTACTTTTACTTTATTTCTCTCTCTGCATTCTCTTTCTTTAAAACTTACTTCTCTATGAAGAACACCTCCACTCTTTTCTGCTAACTCTCCATTATCTATCATTGCAACCTTATTCTCTCTACTGTTTCTACTCTTCTCGACACTTCCACGTCACTGAAACTAAACCAAAATCACCACTTGCCCTCCCAATACATTTTACTCTATTCTCTTTACTACCTCCAACTTACCCTCCTGACTTACTGCCTGGACCTCCATTCTCCAATGACTCCTGGTTATTGGATAGAGGGTATCCCAGCTTAATAAGAGTGAATCAAAGGGGTTCATAGAGAAAGCCAGTCCTAAAAGATCTTAATATAAAAACAAGAATTGCGTATAGGGTTGTAACAGTAAATAAGTAACTACTGAACACAGGGCACAGGATCAGTTGTTATATTGAGATTGTATTCTTTAGGAACACCAAATATAATTTTATAGACAGGTATACAGGGTATCTGTACATAATTGTGAACTTGTAAGATTTACACAACAGTGCTTGGTAAGGGCTGCGTTGGGTCTTAAACGGTGCTCACAGGTGCTGGTAGACTGGCATCCCCAATTCAAATGGGCAGAAGAAACACAAGAAGGATGGCAAACAATGAAGTCTTATCTCCCACTCAAAACAAGCAGGAAGCAGAGCAGCCAATCAAAGACATAGAAGAGAACCCTCAAAATGCTCTACAAAGTCTACTGATAAACATGATAAATGAAAAGTTCGAATTTCTTCAGTCAATTATTCTAGAGCGTGAGGAGGCAAAGCAAAAATTAATGGAGAATTTCATGGCATCCACAAATAGAAAGATAAATGGACTTCAAGAGTCAAATGAAAAGATAGCTAACCAGTTTAAAGATTTGAGAGACAACTCTCAAAACCAAAGTAATGAAGTTAATGAAGTAAAGAAGTCCATACAAGACCTAAGAAATGACATGGAAATTATCAGGAAAGACCAGTCAGAAGCAAAAGAGATTCGAAATCAAGTAACTAGCCTACAGTCCCGATTAACTGAAGCAGAGGATCGAATTTCGGGAGCTGAAGATTCCTTAGATTCTATGGAGAAAGATAAAAAATCAATACAAATCCAGTCCAATCAACAAAACAGATCGCTACAGGAGATTCAAGACACGATCAGGAAGCCCAATTTAAGGATAATAGGTATTGAGGAAAACTTGGAGAAAGAGGTTAATGGCATAGGCAACCTATTTAACAGAATATTAGCTGAGAACTTCCCAAATATCCAGAAGGAAAGGCCTATACAGATACAAGAAGCATTTAGAACCCCAAATCGACCAGACCAGAATAGATCAAAACAGCTTCAGCAGAGTGCAAGGAAAAAATACTCAAAGCTGTTAGGGCAAAGAAAACAATCACATATAAAGGAAAAGCAATCAGAACTCAGCAGAGACCATGAAAGCAAGGAGAGCCTGGAATGAAGTATACCAAACTCTAAATAAAAATAACTACCAACCAAGAATTCTGTACCCAGCCAAACTCTCCTTCATAGCCGAAGATCAAATAAAAGTCTTCCACAATAAGGAAAAACTGAAACAATATATCTCCACCAAACCAGCTTTACACAAAATCCTTAAAGATGTACTATACAGGGAAAATAATCAAGATCCCAATACAGACAAAGAAATGAACCCTAATTAGTAAACATCAGATCAAGAAATGGGAAGACACAGCTTTAAACAAGATAATGATAATGAAAGGAACAAACGATCATCTCTCAATCCTAACGGTCAACATTAATGGACTTAATTCTCCAATCAAACGACATAGGCTCATAAGTTGGATCAAAAATCAAGATCCATCTTTCTGCTGCCTCCAAGAGACACATCTATCCAGCAAAAGTAAACACCTTCTAAAAGTGAATGGCTGGAAACAAATCTATCAAGCAAATGGCCCCCATAAGCAGGCTGGAGTTGCAATCCTAGTATCAGACAAAATTGACTTCAAATTAAAAAAGATAAGAAGAGACAAAGAAGGTTACTACATGCTATTAAAAGGATCTCTCCTACAGGAAGATATAACCATTCTAAATATCTACACACCAAATGCAGGAGCACCCAACTTCATCAAACAAACACTACTGGCTCTAAAATCACTCATAGACCCAAACACATTGATAGTTGGGGACTTTAACACTCCACTATCACCTCTGGACAGATCAACACGCCAAAAACTGAACAAAGAAACCACAGGACTAAACAATTGCATAGACCAACTAGACTTAATCGACATCTACAGAATGTTCCACCCAGCAAGGACAGAATACACATTCTTTTCGGCAGCACATGGAACATTCTCCAAAATAGATCACATCTTAGGGCACAAAGAAAATCTGTACAAATTCAGAAGTATCAAAACCATTCCCTGCATTCTCTCAGACCACAACGGAATAAAATTAGAGCTCAACTCAACCAGCCACCACAGAAATGGCTACAATTCATGAAGACTAAACAACACACTGCTGAACCATCAGAGGGTCATTGAAGAAATTAAAACGGAAATTCAAATGTTTATGGAATTCAACCAAGTTGAGGACACAAAGTACCAGCTCCTTTGGGACACAGCAAAGGCAGTACTCAGAGGAAAATTTATATCTCTTAGTGCATACATCAACAAACTGGAGAAACAGCAACTCAATAATTTAAGGAAGCACCTTAATTTTCTGGAGAGAGAACAACAAGCCAAACCCCAAGTCAATAGACGGAAGCAAATAATTAAAATCAAATCAGAATTAAATCAATTAGAGACGAAAAAAACCATCGAAAGAATCAACAAAACAAAGAGTTGGTTCTTTGAAAAAATCAACAAGATAGACAGACCGCTGGCAAACCTGACCAAAAAACAAAGGCAGCACACTCAAATAAACAAGATAAGAGATAAAACAGGTAGCATCACCACAGAAATAACCGAAATTCAGAAAATAATAAGGGACTATTTTGCAAACCTTTATGCAAACAAATTCGAGAACTTGGAAGAAATGGATGATTTCCTAGAAAAAATTGATACCCCCAAACTCAACCATGAAGATTTAAACCTTCTAAACAGACCCATATCCAGTATTGAAATAGAAACGGCAATAAATGATCTCCCATCCAAGAAAAGACCAGGTCCAGACGGATTCACTGCAGAATTCTACAAGGCCTTCAAAACAGAACTCACTCCAATATTTCTCAAACTCTTCAATGAAATTGAAAGAGAACTTTCACTACCAGACTCATTTTATGAAGCCAGTATAACCCTCATCCCAAAACCAGGCAGAGACTCATCACGGAGAGAGGACTACAGACCAATCTCCCTGATGAACATAGATGCAAAAATTCTCAACAAAATTCTGGCCAATTGACTTCAACAGGTCATCAAAAAAATCATACACCACGATCAAAGTGGATTCATCCCAGGGATGCAAAGTTGGTTTAATATACGCAAGTCAATTAATGTAATCCACCACATCAACCGGAGCAAGGTAAAGAACCACATGATTTTATCTCTGGATGCAGAAAAAGCATTCGATAAAATCCAGCACCCATTTATGCTAAAAGCCCTGGAAAAACTGGGATTCCAGGGAACATTCCTGAATATAATCAAGGCTGTTTATGACAAACCAACAGCAAGCATAACTCTAAATGGTGAAAAACTAAAGCCATTCCCTTTAAAATCAGGAACAAGGCAGGGATGTCCACTCTCTCCCCTGCTCTTCAACATAGTACTAGAATTCCTAGCCAGAGCAATCAGGCAAGAAGAAAATATAAAGGTGATCCAAGTAGGTAAAGATGAAGTTAAACTCTCTCTCTTCACAGATGACATGATCCTATACCTAAAGAATCCCATAGACTCTACCCCCAAGCTACTAGAGCTGATACAAAACTTTGGCAAAGTTGCAGGATATAAAATAAACCTTCAAAAATCAATGGCCTTTCTGTATGCTATCGACCCGAAGACCAAGGCTGATATCAGGAAAGCAACCCCCTTTGCAATAGCCTCCAAAAACATTAAATACCTAGGAATAACCTTAACCAAAGAAGTGAAAGACCTCTTTGAGGAGAACTTTAAAAGCTTGAAAAACGAAATTAAGTCAGAACTAAGGAAATGGAAAAACCTCCCATGCTCCTGGATTGGGAGGATTAATATAAACAAAATGGCAACATTGCCAAAGGCTATCTACAAATTCAATGCAATACCCATTAATATTGCAACACCATTTTTTGATGAAATAGAGGAAGCAATCCAGAAATTCATATGGAACAATAACCTAGAATAGCAAAAACAATCCTAAGCAGAAAGAACAGTGCTGGAGGAATTACAATACCCAACTTCAAGCTGTATTACAAAGCTATAGTAATAAAAACAGCTTGGTATTGGCACCGGAACAGGTTTGAAGACCAATGGAACAGAATTGAAGACCCAGGAATGAACCCACAGAACTACGCCTACTTAATGTTTGATAAAGGGGCTAAGACAATAGTTTGGAAGAAAGATAGCCTCTTTAACAAATTGTGCTGGAAAAACTGGCTCAACACATGCAACAAACTAAAACTAGATCCTTATATATCACCCTGCACCAAAATCAATTCCAAATGGATTAAAGACCTCGAAATCAAAACAGACACCCTGAAAACACTAAAGGAAGAAGTAGGAGTAACACTTGGGCTCCTTGGCGCAGGACGGAACTTCCTGTACCAAGGCCAGAAAGGCTACAAATCAAAGAAAGGTTGGACAAATGGGACTGCATCAAACTGAAGAGCTTCTGCACGGCAAAGGACATAGCTTGCAAGATAAAGAGAAAGCCCACAGACTGGGAGAAGATCTTTACCGGCCATTCAACTGACAAAGGCCTCATGTCTAAAATATATGCAGAACTAAAAAAATTACTTTCCTCCAAAACAAAACCGCAAAGAACTAATAGCCCACTCATCAAGTGGGCTAAAGACCTACAAAGAGACTTCTCTGATGAGGAAATGAGAATGGCCAAGAGACATATGAAAAATTGCTCTACATCACTGGCAATAAAGGAAATGCAAATCAAAACAACATTGAGATTCCATCTCACCCCAGTAAGAATGTCATATATCAAGAAAACTAACAATAACAGTTGTTGGAGGGGATGTGGCCTAAAGGGAACCCTACTTCATTGTTGGTGGGAATGTAAACTGATTCAGCCACTCTGGCGAGCAGTATGGAGATTCCTCAGAAGGCTAAATGTAGAACTCCCCTATGACCCAGCAACCCCACTTTTGGGTATTTATCCAAAAAACTACAAACAAAATCAAAGTAAAGCCACCAGCACAACAATGTTCATTGCAGCACAATTTGTCATAGCGAGAATCTGGAACCAACCCAGATGCCCCTCTGTAGACGAATGGATCAGGAAAATGTGGTACATATACACAATGGAATTTTATGCCTCTATCAGAAAGAATGGCATTGCCCCATTTGTAAGGAAATAGAAGGACTTGGAAAAAATTATACTAAGTGAACTGAGCCAGACCCAAAGAAACATGGACTCTATGGTCTCCCTTATTGGGACAAATTAGCACAGGTTTAGGCAAGTCACAACAGAGGATCACAAGAGCCCAATAGCTATACCCTTATGATCCCATAAGATGATGCTAAGTGAAATGAACTCCATTTTATGAAAATGATTGTTATATCACAGTTGAAACTACTTTCAACATCCCATGTGTATCTGTAGTTTCTACTATTGATGATGTACGTGTATCACCTTCTTGTGATTGTATCTACACTATCTCTGTAATCTTATCTGAGTGTATGGGAAACAGTGTGTACTGGTATTAGAATTAGGAAATTCAAAGGGAATACCAAAATTGAGAGACAAAGGATAAAATACGAGAAACAACAACAAAAGCAATACTTGCAAAACTGTTTGGTGTAAGTGAACTGAACACCTCAGGGGGGGACAGGGGAGGGGGGAGGGGGATATGAGGGACAAGATAACAAACAGTACAAGAAATGTATCCAATGCCTAACGTGTGAAACTGTAACCTCTCTGTACATCAGTTATATAATAAAAACTTAAAAAAAAAATGTGTTCCGAGCCCTGGGAAGATCTAGTGAAATAAGTTCCGTGTCTCTCAAGACCATCACTTATAAAAAGTTGGGTCTATTTTTAGATGTGTAGGTTTTCTCAGCAGCTAGGACTGCATGCACTAAGGGAACTCATGAGGCGGGCAAGATGGTAGGAAGGACTAGAGGAGCCATGGGTGCTCAGAGGTTGGCCAGGGCTGTGCTCCGATGTGAGGATTGGCCTCTACACCGAGACACCCCTCTACTGAAGAGTAGAGGCTTCATGTGCTCAGGTCTGGTCCAACCTTGGGCATTCAGCAAGAGTACTTAAGGAGAGGGAATGTAAAAAAAATGCTTACCTTGTGTGCATAGGCATAGCTACGTTCACCTACACAACACCTGCAAGAGTAGTCAAAGGAGAAAACCCAGATTTACAAAACCAGAAGCTACGTGAAGTATGACCCATGTCTCTAAGACAAGTTGCCTTTTCCCTACGGGGAACAAGAAGCAAGATTGAAAGATCAAAGCAGGGTCCTGATCATACTGGAGAGGATTGGGCTAGTGGCAAAGAGAAGCTTGTGGATTCTACAGGACCTGAGTTCAAATCCTGGCTCAGTCACTTACCAGATGTAACCTTCAGAAAGTCTGTTTCCTTCTCTTTAAGTGGAAAGAGTTAAGCTCTTGTGAGGAGTCAGTGTCAAATGCTCCAACTTTGGGTCCTAGAATGCAATGGTGAAGTGCCCTACAACGTATGCATTTCCCTTCCACAAAGGCAATGGATAGGAATGGCTGGTTATCACCAATATCTCAAAAGAATGTGAAAAGAAAAAAGGAGAAAAGGGTCATAGTGCAGGTGCAGGACTTGAGCTGGGCTCTGGACAAAAGTGGAACTGTGAGTGAATGATAGGGAGGCCTGAGGAGTCACATAGCAGACAGGCAGCCCCTCTTTCCACAAGCCTTCCTCATGTCCCTTCTTGCCACCGCCTGGGGTTTGTCTACTGATGGATTCCACCGGTCCCTTAGAAAAACATGATTGGAGAGAAGCAGTCACTGTGTCAACTACTTCACATTCCCTGTACCAAAAACAGTACTTGGCGTACAGTGGGTGCTTAATAAGTATCAGCTACTGTTATTAAAATGCTTTAAATGGGCCTGGCACATGATGATGACATATGTTCAATAAATATTAACATTAGTGAATATCTCTTTACAATTAGTAAAAAGAGAGAAAGGGAGAGAACACTAGACAGCAAGGGATTATTGAACACTGGAGAATAGTCCCAGAACTGCATGGAAAGAGGAAGGAGAATTAACAGAGCAGCTATGTCATAGAGGTTAGAAAACTGTGCCAACTGGGGAGGGCATATCTCAGACTATGGAGCCCTGGGTTTGTACAGAGTACTAGGCCAGAAAACAAAAGAAAAATGAAAATAGTCAATACTGGAACAAGGGTGCAGTCATGAAAGAGGAAGAATGAGCATTTTTCTGGCAAAGGAAGAAGCAGGTCCTTGGGCTACGTCCGGTTCTGATTGTAAGCAATTGCCCTGAGATGGCCTCTTTGGCCTATTCCTTTCCTTTCCTCTTGTCAAACCATTCAGAAGTCCAAATTCTGTCAAAGTCCACAGGTGCCTAGCGCTTAGCTCGAAGCTGAACATCACTCTAATTAGCAGGCTTGTAATTTCTGCTACAGATAGACTGGTTAGCTGGATCAGCTCCTCTGCAAATGTGCCTACTGTATACCAAGAAGGCTCTCTGCAGTCATGTGCACAGCTCCATAGTCAAACAGGACTGTGGTGGAATCACAGTCTGGCACTTCTGGCGCTCTCATGGGTAGATCAGGACTCCAAGAAGCTGTGACTGCCCAAGTACCCTCCCTCAGGTAGCATCAGGTAACGTGTCATTCCAGAACACTCTGAAAAGCACTGAGCAAAATTCCCAAGGCTGTATTTCAATCCAAATTAAGATGCTACTAGATTAGATTGTAAACAAGCATGAGCCATGGCAAAGTCCCATAGAGCCTCCTCTCAACCATTAACAGAGATTAAAATGGCAGCCATTCCGGCACTAATCAAAAACTATAATGACCCCTGGCTGTATTTTCATGGAAGAGTTGCCTTGATTTCAGAGTATGAGCAAAAAAAAATCAAGAGAAGACATGAAAGTTCAGTTCCTTGCAAGCCTCCGCCAGCCCCAGGCCTGCCCATGTATTCTGAACACAGGCAATAGACAGGGGATGGACAGACCCATCCCGCACACCTTGCCAGCCTAGGAATTCCTTGCAGCTCTACTTGCTCAGAAGAAAAGGCTAGTGGTGTACCTGTGGGTATTTTTTTTGTGTCTGTACTAGGTCTTAAACTCAGGGACTGGATGCTGTCCCTAAGCTGTTTCCGCTCAAAGCCGGCACTCTATTACTTGAGCCATAGCTGCACATCAGGCTTTTCCATGTTGAGTGGGAGATAAGAGTCTCATGGACTTTCCTGCCCAAGCTGGTGTCAAATCATGATCCTCAAATCTGAGCTTCCAGAGTAGCAAGGATGCTAGGCATGAGTCATTGGCACCCTGCTATGTATCTGCATTTTATTTTCAAGCATTGAATGCCCCTTAAACACCTCTTTCAGCTTCTTCTTGAATTGAAAACCATGCAAAATTGTAAATTCTCCCAGAGAAGCATAATCATTACCATTACCATATTTCAGAATTACCAGGTGAGACTAATAAGTTTGCATCTGTTTTGAATATCAAAACTACATTTAGAGGACATCGTCTCCTTGCTGCAAGAGAGTGAGCTCAGAAGACACAAACCACACACTTGCTACAAGTCCCTGAACCTATCTCTTTTTTTGTGTGCTAGTCCTGGGGCTTGAACTCAGGGCCTGGACACTGTCTCTGATTTTTTTTTTTTTTTTTTGCTTAAGACTAACGTTCTATCACTGAAGTCACAGCTCTACCTCTAGTTTTTGTGTGGCTAATTAGAGATGAGAGTCTCAAGAACTTTCCTGCCTGGGCTAGTTTCAAACTGTGATCCTCAGATCTCAGCCTCCTGAGCAGCTAGGATAACAGATGTGAGCCAATAGCACCTAGCCATATATCATCTTTTTAAACTCACAACTGAACTTGCAAGTAAAGGCGATATTAACAGGCACAGGAAGCACAGGAACAACTAAAAACTAGAAGTAAGCATGGAATTGCCTGTGAATTCTGTCCTTAGAGTATGAGCCATGGGAAGGGAAAGGAGGGAGCCAGGATGAATAGAGGACCAGAAGTAAGCATCTCCCAGTAGGTAGGCAAGTGAGGCTAAGCCTATGCAGCCTACCCAAGGCCAAAGGCTGCTGTCCCAAGTGAAGCCTCTCAAAAAGCAGCAGCTCCAGGAAAAAGAGGTTCAGAAATGTCTCCCAGAAGCTCAGGTCATGGGCCTGTCTGTCATCTGCCTATCAGTCTGCTGTCTGTCTGTCTGTCTTCAAGGAAAGAAAACAAACAGTTTCCCTACACAATTTAAACTCTGGACCATTAACTTTGGAACATTTGAGGCTTATCAACTTAGGCTGTTTTCACGGCCCAGAAATGCCAAGTTTGATGAATTAACATAAAAACGGGTCCCAGGTCAATGAGGGGCATGGGAAAAGCTGGAGCAGAATTCCCACAAACCCCACTGTGGACAAGTCCCCAGGAAAAGTCAGACCCATTACAACCTCATACTACAAAGGCACTCTGGTGAACAGCGGGATGCTGCTACCAAGAACTGGAAACGATAGAACAATTTAGAAGATAATTTAATGAAATATGTTTGAAATGAGACTAAAGCTCATCTCCTTAAGGTACCAAAATTGCTAGGAGCCAACACTTATTCCCTATTTTTTAAATAGTAAAACAAAAACTATGTCTTATAAATCTAGGACTAAAAGGACATTTTCTTAACCTAATTAATATGTTAGCATTGGTCTTGATGATGTACTTTGATAAACTCATTTTAATGCCAGGAGTAAACCAAGAAGAGTTACCAACAGTGACTCTGCTCAATCTCATTATGTGGATGGTTGAAGGAAACATTTTGTAAAGGGCTTAATGGCAAATCCTTTAAACTTTGCTTACTATATAAGTCTATACAACTCTGTCACTGTAATGCAAAAGGAGCTATGGACAGTATGGGAGTTGATATGCCTCAATAAAACAAAACAAAGGGCCAGTCAAATGCTAGTGGCTCATGCCTATAATCCTAGCTACTCAGGAGGCTGAGCTATGAGGATCATGGTTCGAAGCCAGCCTGGGCAGGAAGGTTCTTAAGACTCTCATCTTGAATGAACCACCAGAAATCAGGAAATGGTGGTAGTGCACTAACCTTGAGCAAAAGAGCTCAGGGACAGCATCCAGGCTCTGAGTTCAAGTTCTGTGACTGACAACAAAAAATCCCAAAGGGTATAATAAAAGTCTATATTAATACATGAAGACAAGAAAAATAAGACATAGGACTTTTAAAAAGGCCTCTCAGGACTGGAGGCATGGCTCAGTTGGTAGAGTGCTACCCAATAAGCACATCAGATACTAAGTTCAAGTCCTGGTTTGGACCTAACAAATAATAAAACAGAAGGAAAAATCCAGGTGCCAGTGGCACATGCCTATAATCCTAGCTCCTCAGGAGGCTGAGATCTGAGGTTCAAAGCCAGACCAGGCAATAATGTCCATGAGACTCTTATTTCCCATTAATCACAAAAAGTCAGAAGTGGAGCTGTAGCACAAGTGATGGAGTGCTAGCCCCCAGCACAAAAGCTCCAGAACAGTGCCCAGGCCCTGAGCTCAAGCCCTAGGACCAGCAACAACAAAAAAAAGAGCAAAAAGGCCTCTCAGTTTTAGAGTAACAGATATATATATATATATATATATATATGTACATATATATGGATACAAGTGCATAATTTGTAAGAATATGTACAGATAAACCATAAGAGTGAATGACAGCTGAGTAAAATATATAAAGACAAATGAAGTCGCTCTTCACCAACAAGAGAAACAGAAAAGATACAATAAAAGGAGCCATGAGGAATAAAGATAACTTTAAAGAAACTATACAAGAAAAGTGTAGTGAAAAAAACACATGAAATCTTTCTGATAGATTTGAAGAAAGAATGCACCTAAAAGCATCCCCATGATCCCAATAAATGCCCAAGAGGGCTTCCATGCTCCAGAAACACATTTGGAAGTTCATCAAGAATGGAATAGCCACAACAAATCTGAAGGAGAAAAATAAGTTGCAATTCCACTACCAAAAACATAAGCCAAAAGTAGTTAAAATGGATGAAAACTAGACCAAGCCAGAAACACACCATTAACAAGCACAAACTGACTCAACCATGGTAGCACAAGTCTGCAATCCCAGCATGCAAGAAGCTGAAGCAGGAGGATGGTAAATTGAAGGTCAGTCTGGGAACATAGCAAAATTCTGTCTGCAGAGACAGAATATCCACACATGTGAGCATATGGAATATAGCAGTGCAGGAAAGACTTTACATATAATGCAACTGGAAATTTATTTGAAAAAGAGTTCCAGCATTACTTGTATACAAAATCAATCCTAGATAACTGTGAAACATTTTACATTTCAAACATTTTCTTGTCAGTTGTGGGGCTGTAACTCAAGGCCTGGATACTGTCCCTAAGCTTTTGCATTTGAGGCTAGTGCTCTACTACTTTGAGCCACAGCAACACTTCCATAATTCTGATGGTTAATTGAAGATTAGAGTCTCATGGACTTTCCTGCCTAGGCTGGCTTCAATCTGGAATCTTTAGATATCAGCCTCCTGAATAGCTAGGGTTACAGGTGGGAGCCAATAGCACCCAGCTTAGAATTCAAAACTTTTAAAAGAATGTATAGGTAACTTGTATGTGTGTATTTGTGTATGCACACACATGTACTAGTCTTGGGGCTTGAACTCAAGGCATAAGCATTATCCTTGAGCTATTTGACTTAAGGCTAGCACTCTAACATTTGAGCCATAACTCCCCTTCTGGCTTTTTGCTGGTTAAGTGGAGATAGGACTCTCACAGACTTTCCTACCTGGGCTGGGTTCAAAATGGAATCCTCAGATCTCAGCCTTCTGAGTAGCTAGGATTCCAGGCGCTGAGACATGGGAGCCAGGCAGGTGACCATATTTTATGACATTGAGGTGAAGCCCAATTTCCACACTACATACCCCAAAGTCTACACCATGGAGAGGGTGAATATGAATCTATGAGAATTAGCACTGCCTCTCCACAAGCAACACCACAGCCCACTAGCAATGTACCCCCAGACAGTGGCAAGACACTGACAACAAATTAAAATGCCTAGTATAATGTAATGATAATGTGCATATTATAGATGATTCTTGTACATTGTTATTAAAAGTTTGATGAGCATAAAAAAGAGGTAGACATGGACAGGCTTTCGGCAGCCAGTGAGTATGAAGAGATGCGACACCACACTAGTGAGCGAGAAGAACTAATGAAGGTGAGGAGGTGCACTTCCAGAGCAGTCAGATTAACCCAATGAAAAACTGGCTACACCAAGAGACTGTGGAGACGCAGTAATTGCTGGTGGCAACATAGTGACAAAGCTTTGGAGAGTAGCTTGGAAACACCCACTGAATGGAAGACGCGCATATTGTTAGAACACAGCAATTTCTCCTTGAGGTACAAGGGGCTGCCAGACACCCATCCACACACACCTTTACTGCACCACTCTCTGTTATAGCAGGGGGGAAGAAGTAGTCATCATAACCTCTTAGGTAAAGAGGTGAATAAACAGACTTATTCTTACAGTGGAATATTATAGAACAATGAAAGCAAAATGACAAGGATAGGAAAGAAGCATACAACAGCTTAGGAAGGAGGCATAGGATACAAGATAATACAACTCATACCGATTGTTCAAAAACTTCATAAGGCTAAGGTATAAATACAGAGATGAGCATGGAAGTGGAGTAGAGCTTTAGTAGTATCTAAAATGCTTTCTTCTAAAGAAAAAAAACAGGAAGATGAGAAACACAAATGTATAGATAAAGGAATACCAGCACTTGCTTCATGTTGGTGCTGGACAGAGGCCTGGCAGTCATTATAGGACCATGTTCTGTAAGATGCCCTCATCAACCCCATTCTTTTAAAAAGAGATCATGCTTGGAAGAAAAATGCACAATTCTCATAACTCAATGAAGTCTTCTAGAAGGATGCAGCCCTGGGACCAAGCCAAGCCCTGTTGGCTTACCCCAGGGCTGGAAAGGTATGAGTCCTTCTTCATTCCTTCCTCAGACCCAAGCCTTCTACAAACACTACCTTTGTCAGACTCAAGAACCTTCACAGAGGGCTGGGAATATGGCTTAGTGGCAAGAGTGCTTGCCTTACATACATGAAGCCCTGGGTTTGATTCCTCAGCACCACATATATAGAAAATGGCCAGAAGTGGTGCTGTGGCTCAAGTGGTAGAGAGCTAGCCTTGAGCAAAAAGAAGCCAGGGACAGTGCTCAGGCCCTGATTCCAAGGCCCAGAACTGGCAAAACAAAACAAAACAAAACAACAAAAACAACAACAAAAACCTTCACAGAACTGTGCTTCAGACTCTGAGGGCAACTCAAAAACTTGGATCCCAGAAACATTTTGGGTCATAGCCCTATCAGTAGAAGAGTCAAAGAATATCATCCACTTCAAGGTCACTACTTTGAAAAGAACAAATCTATTTCTTCCAATTCTGATTTTATAGTGGTTCGTCAGTGCCAAGAGTTTCTCCTGTCATGACAGTCATGTTATCTTTTATCAGAGCCCACACACTGTGCTGAGAAGCCTGGGAATGGATGCGGCCACCTGTATTCTAAATGACACATCCTTACAAATAGTATGTCACTCATGAAAGGCCCCATAGGGTGGTTGTGAATTATTGTAGATCCTCGCCTCAACCAAGGGGGACTTACCTAGGTATTTCTCACAGAAAATGGGAAACTTGTTAATCAAACACTGAGCCCCATGAGTCAGCAGAGAGGAAACATTTTTCACAGTGAGATGAGATCCAGCAGCTATAATCAGGACAGAATATACACCAGGGACGAAGGAAGGAATTAAAGACCCTGATGTCACGGTGTGGACTCTGGTTGAGCACAGCCTCAGCCTCGCTCCAGAATCTGCTCACCCTCAGAAGCCATAAATCGGGAGAGGAGCCTGAAAGGCTGCAGCCATCTTGCAACCCAAAATTCTATTGCTCCTTGTGAGTCCAGCAAACAAAGCCATCATTCTACTTACAACATACAACGCAGTGTATTCCACAGAGCATAGCCATGTGTGCTCATGAACATTTATTGGTGATTATTTATTGAGTACCTACTGTGGTGAAGAGTTGGACCAGGAAATAGCTGAAACAGCACATCAGGGCCTGCATCAAGCCTTATGTACATTGTGTGTGTGTGTGTGTGTGTGTGTGTGTGTATTCATATATGTATGTATTCATATATATGTGTATGTATATATATTTATATATGAAAGATGAGATTCTAATAGACTGTCATTTCTTCATTGTTGATAACATAATTCTTTGTACAGAATTAGTCTTTTTTGCCTTTGAAATCTGTAAGATTACATATTCTCTGCAGGAATGACCATGTACTGAGATTACTGTGTTTGTGGTTCGCTGATGCAAGGACTGATAAAAACAGTATATAATGTGCATGTTATCTTACATGTGTGATGTAATGATTAACAAGTTTACTGGACAGGGAAAATGGCTTCAGAGTGATGGCTATTGCAATGTTTGCTTACATGACCCTATGGATTACTGAGTGCTTTCAGCTTCTTAACTCATTTACTCTTCTCAACAAACCAGCTAGTAAAGGGTTGAGGAACAGTAAAGTTCCAGTGAGAACTCTTCCTCACTACAAAAACTTGTTCTACCCAGTGAAAAGGGTAGAAGCTTTAAGAGGTGAGGCCTATGGGAAGGAAGTTAGGTAATTGGTGGCAGGCCTATGCAGGGGATTTCATGACCCTGGCCCCTCTTCTTTCTTCCTTTGGTTCCCCAACTGCCATGAAGTAAACAGCCCTCCATAATGCACTCTGACCATGAGGTTCTGTGCTGCCACAGGCCCAAAGCAACAAGGCCAAGCAACTATAGACTGGACCTCCTGAAACTGTGATTCAAAGCAAACCTTTTCCTTATGTCAGGATGGTTATCTCAAGTGGTAGAGCATCAGCTATGAGTGACAAAGCTGATCATGAGTGCTAGGTCCTGATCTAAACCCCAGTATCAACAGGACAAAAAAAGGAACTGAAGCAAAAAGGTATGGGAGAATAGCTCAGATGGTAAAGTACCAACTTTTAAACACAAGGCCCTGGTTTCAAACCCAGTGCTGCAACTAACAACAACAATAATATGTCAAGTCACAATAAAGTCATCTTGACCTGAAAGGTCCCTATCTTTGTATATAAGATAATTTGCAGAAGTGTGGAATGTAGGGTGCAATGTAAAGAAGAAAGTTTGTTTGTCTGAACTTTCCTCAAGGTGCTCACATGATAAACTAAGCAGCGGGAGTCAATGAGGAAATATAAATATCTTATAAGGCCCTGAAACACTTGGTAATCAATTTTTCATCAGGAAGAAGTCTGTATCTCAATGACATGAGTAGGTATCACCACCAGTGGAAGAGAGGAGGGGAAAAAATCAGCAGAACTGAGAAAAAAGTGACAGATAAGAGGCACAGACATACCCTGATCCTTACAACCATGGATCTCATTCAGTTAAGAATGTAGTGGAAATGGTAGCTTTGGGGCAGGTTGCTGCTTCTGGGACTGGTTCTTCCAGACCAAAAGAAAGAAAAGGATGGCAAGCCCTCTTCACAACACCAAGCGAAGATATAGATTTCTTCAGCCAAGGAACAGGAGGAACCAAAAAGACTACAAAATTCTTCACAGGCAAGAAAATACTCTCAACCCATTCAATAAATGACATTGCTCACTTGGTGTTGCTATAAGAAAATACTCGAGGCTGCATAAAAATAGAAAAAGGTTCATTTGGCTCACAACCCCAAACAGCATGGTTCCCGCTCTTGACAAAGGCCCAGTGGCCACTTCACAACTTGACAGAGGAGAAAGGAAACAGGAAGGTCAGTCCACACATCATATAACAAATGTCCTTGATTTATAACAACCAGCTATCCTGAGAACCCACCAGTGCAATTACCTTCTCATTGGCTCCCCCTCTTAAAGGTTCTACATTCACAACACATCATCCTGTGGGCCCCAGCTTCCAGCAAATGAATCTTCAGGAGACCCACTCAAATCCTTCCCAAAACATAGCCACATGCTAAGAAGAAGGGAAGAATTCCTTTGTTTAGAGTGGTTATCTTTTGCTGCATAATAACCAATCCTAAAATGCAGTGAGAAGGGGTTGGGGATATGGCCTAGTGGCAAGAGTGCTTTGCCTCTTATAAATGAGGCCCTGGGTTCCATTTCCCAGCACCACATATACAGAAAACGGCCAGAAGTGGTGCTGTGGCTCAAGTGGCAGAGTGCTAGCCTTGAGCAAAAAGAAGCCAGGGACAGTGCTCAGGCCCTGAGTCCAAGGCCCAGGACTGGCAAAAAAAAAAAAAATGCAGTGAGAAAATAACGAATATTTATCACTGGCTGATTCCTGAGGATCAGTTATCTGGGAGAATATCAGTGATGTAGTTCAGGGATTCTCTGTAGGCAAAGGCTGCACTAAACCACTCAGGTCTGTGGATGGCCAGGAAGATTCTCAGACTCCAAGAGTAGTTCTCATAGCCATGATGTATTACAACAAATGGTACAAAGTGAAATCAGCAGCTTTTGCTTTGCTGGATAGGGAACAGAGTACCGGACTGCAGGCTCCTTCCTCCTTGAAATCACACATCCTAGGCTCAGTGCCCCCAGAATCGCACTCTGACAACCTGAGGGACATGTCATCTCCCAGAGACCTCTCTACAAACTTGATGCCCTGAAGAGAGGCTGGGGGATGCTCATACATACACCCTGTGCCTGAAACATATTCAACTCCAGACACCCAGAGCATCAATAACTTGGTTTACTGTTTATACACACTGAGCTACTCTTATTTGTTAGGGAAAAATAGGACCTCTCCCCTTAACCCCAAATTTCCAGAGGACAGCCAAGAACCCATCTTACAAAGCAGGCCTTTCTAAGGATAGCAGTCTGCAGCTCCAGTGGCAGTTCTTTGCTATATAGTATCTTAGGCTTCTCAGGTATTGGGTCCAGACCAGCTTTGGGTCCACCCTGTGCCATATAAAGCCTGGATTTGGATTGGATGGCACACATACAAGAAATCTCACTTGCATGGCCATTGGCTGGAAGTTTTTCACCATCTGGGCCTTTACAAGGCTGCCTGAGTGTCCTTAACATATGACAGCTGGCTTTCCCCACAGTGAGTGATCCAAGGAAGAGCATGCGCAAAATGGAAGCTGCAGACTTTAATAAGCTAATCCCCACAGTGGCATGCCATGCTTTCTACCATATGCTACTGCACACAGACCAACCTTGGTAGAGTGGGGGCGAGGGAAGGTATTTGCCACTCTGTGATCACCAGGCATCGGGGATCACTGGCCGGGGATCATTGCCTACTACATAGTTCACTCTCGTGCACCAAAAGAACCTCATTCTACACACAATACACACCAGTTCCAAAGTCCCATTCCATTACACCATCAGCAACAATTTCAGAGCTTCAACCTCTAAGTTAGGGCTTGGTGTTGTCCTGGGTACTGCCTAGGTGACCTAGCTGCATTCCCACCCCACCCTAACCTTGTTTGTCTTTCAGGATGGAATGCCTGTAGACCAGAAGCCTCTCTTCAGGTGGACTACCTGGAACAGGTTGGATCTTTGACTTCATTATAACCCTATCGAATGTTAAATGATACACCCTCAAGTACCAAGACAATTCACAATCGCCATGGTGATGCCTAGAAAGAACCATAAAATGAGTAAGGCAACATGACTTTTGGAAATGTTATACCTAACCTGACTCCTCAGTTCTGTTACTGTGTCTGGAACCTCTTGATTCTGAAGTGTGGCAAAACTAATTTGTAAGTTTATCTCTCACTTCTACTCTTGGCCAAGAATAAAACTCTCTCTCGGTTTTCAGTTGGTACTCTGTCTATTATTATTATTATTATTATTATTATTATTATTATTATAAAAGTAATGTACAGAGGGGTTACAATTACATGGATCAGGTTATGACTATATTTCTCATTGGACAGTGTAACCCCTTCCCTCACGCTCTCCCAGTTTTCCCACCCCAGCCCCTCTCACAAGTTGTGTACTTCGTTTTCAACACAGTGCCTAGTGAGAACCACTGCTGCATTTGTTCCTCCTTTGTCCCACCATTTCTGTGCTTCCCTGTACCCTCCCAAAGACAGAAAAATAAAGACAAAAGGAAAATAAAACAAAAAAGAACAACAAAGAAAGACTTCTTGTTTCTATTTCCTGGAATTCATTTCGATAAATATTATTTCATATGATCATATGTACCTAGGTATTGCACCTTTGTGTTCCTGTCCTAAGAACACCCTCCTTTGGTCTCACGGTGTGAATGTCTAGAGATCTGTATAATTTATCATATCCCAGAGTATTTATTTCTTTTTTTAACCATCCAGTGTGTTTACTTGTAAATTTATAGGTACATTCTAGCAACCACAAATGAGGGAAACTAGGCAACCTGTGTTTCTCTGGGTTTGGATTATTTCACTTGATATACTTTTTTCTAAGTCTGTCTATTTCCTTATGAATGGTACAATATCATTCATTCTGACATATGTGGAGAATTCTACTGTGTGTATATATGTACCACATTTTCTGTCTTATCACTGGTTCCACGATTGTAAGTAAGGATCCAGGACAAGGCTGTCCTTGAGCCTGCCATATAGTCTAGGAGGCCTTTAGATCTCTATCTTCCTGCTCACCTCTGCAATGCTGGGATTACAGGCACAGCACCACCCCTGGCTTTACCTCCTTGTTATTTAGTAGTTAGAAAAAAGCAATTGGAAATTATTTTCAACACCGTGGTCAGAAATCCTAACCACATTACCCCGTTCATCAGGTACATTTTAAAATTTTTTCTATGAAAGTGGAAATACATACGTGAGATATGTGTCTGAATATAGCCACTACATAGCAAGGATTCTTTTCCCAAGTTTCCAAGAGGAGCTTTCTCATTTTCCTTTAGGCTTCACAGTCAGCATCCTCAGTGTACAAGCCTCAATAGACCCAATTCAAAGCATGCTGAGCTTTTACCTACACATTCCTCAGTGCTCACTGTCCATGCTGTGTTCAAAGCCAATTTCACCTTTTCATTTCTAGTACACTGGCCCTCCACTTGTAGTACATTTATTGTCTCACATGGCTCCTGAGGGTCAGGAATTAGAAGGCAATTATATGGACACTTCTGGCTGGGGTCTTATGGGCTCTCAATCAAACTGGGATGACAAGATCTGAAGACTTAGAGGGGCATGTCTACCGCCAGTCCCATGCATGAGGCTGCCAGGCCAGCTTCTGTGTTTCATTAGCAATGGCAAGATGGCGCTTCTCCCAGTACATGGCTTGAATTTCTTCACTACACGCTTTCCAAGAGGAGGTATCCAAGATGAAAACTGCCATCTTTTGTAATTTAGTCTTGGAAATGACATGTGGTCACTTCTAGCTTCATCTATTTATGGAGGGCATGAATGCAAAGAGGCGAAGACCATATCTGGTGGAGATGGGTTCGGTAGATATGACCACATTTCCTATCAGTGATCTAAAAATGACGGTCACTGCCAACCACTTACAAGAAAATGTAATGAGATCCACAATAAGTATATAAGCTGGGCATGCCAGTGTAGCCTAAGCAAGAGCAGGATGGAGAGCCTAAGGGTTGTGAGCTTTTTCACCTGAAGAACATCTGCCTGCTGAAGTGGTAGCCAGCATGGCTCGTTATGAATATCCCATGTGTCTGGAAAGTCTTACAGCCCCAAGACTTTTCCCAAGGGTGAATATGGAATGACTTAATGCAGTATCAATATTTTGGGGGATACATTATTGACATGCAATGCCTGGAAATGTCTTATTGAAAGGTTGGACATAGGAAAAGAATTAGCGTATAAAGTGAGTAAATGTGGACAGTGTGTCACAAATGCATGAGTAGAATGATTGCCCCTAACCTGGTAAAGCACACGTGTGATTATTTTAATAAGAAGGAAGGAAGACAAATATGGAGGGAGGTATACAACCCAGAAGGTCCTTCCTAGGAGATGAATGCAAGACTGGAAGGAAACTAGGTCAGGCAAGAACACTGATATATTAGAAACCATTACTTCCTTGTCATTGTAAGGGTGATACAATCTCAGTATAAAGCTTTGTAAAGTATAAGTACTTAAAAAAATCAAAATCACCCATCACTCCCAAATTCCGGGAATGACCACGAATTGCTTATAGTTCTTTCCTTTTTCTAGACTGCTAGATGAATAGGTGGAGGGAGGGAAAGGGTGAAGAAAGAAGTGTGTGTGTGTAATTTTGGAAGTATATAATTCTAGAACTGCCTGTATGCATTCTGTGTGTGTGTGTATGCACGCACACGTGTGTGTGTGTGTATGCATGAACTGGGGCTTGAATCAGAGCCTAAGTGCTGTCTGGCTTTTTGGTTAATTGGAGATGAGAGTCTCATGGACTCTCCTTTCCCAGCCAACCTACAATTGAAATCCTCAGGTCTCAGCCTCTTGAGTAGCTGGGATTACAGGCATCTACCACTGGCACATGGCACTATGCAAGCTCTATGCTATGTGTATGTGTGTATATGTGTGTATGTGTGTGTGTAGGTGTGCGTGTGAAATTCACAAATTGAATGAACATGTGGGTGTGTTTTAATCTGTATATTATGAAAATGTGTAGGTTACAGATATAATGTATCTAGAATTATCTAGAATTCTTTTAGGAGAATTAACATTGCTTACTACTATTACCATGTGCTGTTTTACTTCCAGGCATTTAAAATGCAAATCTGATTTTATGTATTTCTCAGAGTTTAAAGCACTTAGGTACATAACAGAACCTAATTAGCCCATACCCTGTTCATAAACACTGATGCAACTCCTCATATGTACTGTTGTCAGCAAGACTCAGTGATTACACCATCTGCATTAGGTTTCCATACTTGTCTATGGTTTCCTCAGCATCAATGTTATATTTAGTGTGTCAGAGGGCATAGCACTTGCCTAGCATAAACCTATGTTCCATCTCTACTCAGTACTTATCAAAAAGAAGACTGATGAAGAAGATATTAAAACCTGACACTGACAGCTCATGCCTATAATCCTAACTACTCAGGAGACTGGGATCTGAGGTTTACGATTTAATGGCAGCTCAGGAAGACAAATCCAAAAAGTCAAAGTGGAGGCATGGCTCAAATGGAAGAGTACCTACCCATCGTCAGTGAAAAACAAACAAGAGTGAATGCAAGGGTTTTTCAAGAATCCTTATGCATCTCGCCACATACTCTACCATACCAGTCTTTCCTCTCCTCAGAGTATTAAAATCTCTTCTGAGTACAAAAATATCATTACTGAGCTCTATTGCCAGTATACTAAGCAAATAGAGTCCTCATTTGATAATATATTTTCAAATGTTTAAAGATTGAATTCCTTCATTATGAATTACTTATCTTTTGGAGATGCTCTCTATTTTCCTACTGATTTGTTACATGCTCCCCTTCCCCCCTTCCCCAAATGCATTGTCCATTCATTACCCATCGAAAAGGCTTAGAAGAACATAGATACGAACTTCATCAGTGGATGAATGAGCTGTGTTCAAGCCTGAATCTGAGATATGGGCATTTCCCACTGTGGTGATGAATAATTGTCTTTAATTTGGTAAAGAGGAGAACCATTCAACACCTAAGATGATTAGAGAAGATGGTAGGTTTGGCAGACCACTCTGCTGATGCCCCTTCAAGACTGAGAGCTGTTATTCTCAATCTGTGTTGCCCAGTAGAACCTTGGAAATTTCCAGCACCCATTTCCTACTCTGTGCCAATGATGTCAGCCACAGTATGTTTGAAGGTGAAAAGGCAGTGCTAATGAGCAGCAACATTTAATGACCTGTCCATAGACAGAATTTTTGCCCCAGCATCTGCACAACAAGGCAGAAGGGTCACTGTGTATGATTCAGAGAGAAGGAGAGGTGCACCTTCATCAGGAGCTCCCAGAACCAACCCACTCCCAAGAAGGTGAAATCAAACCATACATACCACAAAAGATACTACCTACCTATTCATACCATAATTAAATCTCAACATGAGTTTTGGAAGGGAACATTCAAACCACAGCACTTTGAATCAGAATCTCAGGCTCATAGTTCTACCAAGTAGGATGAAACTTTATGACAGCAACCCAGCAGATCTCCTTCTTCTCCTCAGTCCTGCCCCCTCCCCTTCTCCCACAAATGTGGATCTTAAGAGTCCCCATTCATGGCCCCACATCCCTAATAATATTCTCAGAGGCTGTTCTTAAGGGTACCTGCTATATGTTCGGTACCATGTCAATTTCTCCTGAAAGAAGACATCTCTCCTAGAAGAGAAGATGAAATCTCCCTCAAAGCTCTGACATTCACCTGAAGGTAATTAAGCAAAGTACATGGAAACCGCCATTCAGCTGTGGTTTAATGGACAGAGTTTCAGTGTGGGACGATTAATTGTTTTAGAAATAGAAAGTGATAGAGATTGCGAAAACTTGAAAGTGTAATTAATGCCACTGTACATTAAAAATGATCAGGATGGTACTTTTTAATATATTGCATTCATTTTAAAAAATAATACACAAAAAATCCATAATGTGTCCCCCCCAAAAAAATCATACACTTTATATTGTGTCTCGTGTGTGAATTATTATCTGAAGAAAGCAGTCTGACAAAGCCTGTAAGTGCAGTATAATGACCCAGTGCTCAGCAAATGAGTCAAACTGTAGTGTAGCTCTCTTAATCCACGGGATAATGAGAGTGTTCTTTTGAATCCTCATCAAGGAATTCTCCTTCACCCATCATCTCATTCTCCCAAATTACAGAAACAAAAGGCTTATTGATTTGTACTTTACGTTATCTTTGGTCAGCAGGAACTCAGGATTTATATGCTGAGTGGTACAGGGCAAGGAATAAGCTATTTGTTGCCAGCTTCCAGGGTGAAAAATATTTAAAGACTACTTGAGCACTCAGATATTGGCAATGTCATGAAGTTCCATTTTGCAGGAATATAAGGGCTCAGTTTAACTAAAGTACATGCTTACAAGTGCGGAAAGCCACCATGACTGTGTAACAGACTAATTTCTCTAAAAAAAGAGCTAACAAAGTTGTTTATAAAGACAATCACAGCCATCGCTTAGTATCAATGGATGGAAGGAATGGGGGACCAGGACCCCCTACCAAAGACCAAAATGGCATAGCATTTGCACAGAAGGAGCTCCAAATATATTAAATATCTCATTATGTGTAAGATTCGATATAATGCCAAAGCAATGAATACAGTTCTGATACTACATTGTTTGGAAGGAAGGAACACAAGGAAGAAAGCCTGTCCATCTATAATACAGATGCGACTTCATCAGAAGTTGGTTGACTTCTCATATGCAAAACCTACAGGCATGGAGGGCAAGCAGCTTGCATCCAAGGCAGCCTTGCCCACAGGACCCCAAGCAAAATCACCTCCCCAGACTCACACAGTCACAGGATTGGCAAGCACTTCTTTCCCACAAGTCACTGTTATCATTCTCCATGTGGGGACCCCAGGAGTTTCCTTTTTTTTTTTCCTGAAAAGTTGGCAGGCCTTTTAACTCCACATATCCCTTCTAACAAGAGACCTCCATTCAATAAAGGTCAAACCTCGGATAAGGGCAACTGTCACTTAAGGTCTGTGGTTTCTACTTCTGGGCCCTCCACAATCAATGCACTTCAAAAAACCAGCATAGTGTTATACAAGGCCTGTACATTGCAGGGCTTAAGAATGAAAACAATAAAATAAAACGAAAAGCAAAACAACAGCAACAACAACACTAATGTAAAAAATGGCACCCAAAGACGAATTGAAAAGCTAATACACTTGGAGCTGAAAAGTCTGACCTTCAACCCTGAGTGATCCAAGCCCAATTCATAGGCCTGTCTAAATAATGTCTGTTTATCTGCAACAAGGATTTATTAAATTCTGCGTTACCTACAGCCTATTGTAAGAT